>NW_025779128.1:0-63019 GCF_021130785.1 Homalodisca vitripennis | reverse complement strand
CAATTATTGTTATTTAATTGAAAATTTCAATTCAAACTACCATTAATTATGCTAAGAACTGAATTTTTTTCGCTAGTTGAAATTTAAAAATCGTGATGCACAAAACCATTTAAGGATTTTGTAACATTCTGCATTAGGTTATAATAACCGGATCTGAAAAGTGCCTTTATCGTCACCTACAGAAAAGTACAAAACCTTGGCTGGCATAACGCGTATTGGAAAATGATTCCGGGGCGCAAAGAATAGGTCTTTCATAAAAAGCATCCACTATGGCAACAAAAAAACCATCTAGGAGGGGAAATTTCTTATCCAGAGAACAGACAACAATCAAGAAGGAAGTAGGGGTGAAAGGCTGTGCAAGCTTCCATTGTCAGCTTTTGTATAATACAAAAATTGATCCTTCCCTGCGACTAGCCAGTGAAAACAGTTTCTAGACTTTTCCTATTCATTCACTGTACAGCCAAATCGGAACTAGAACATTTAGTTTTGGTACTTAATGCTATTGTATTAATGTACTTTTAAAATATGTACTTCATCATCAGTCCGAAAAAATCCGAAAACTTGCAGTCCCACGTAGCTTCCTGAACCATTAGAGATATAGAAAAACTCTAAAATGCAAAAATGTCTTATTTTGTAGTGTAGAATATTAAAAACAACATAAAATACAGGGTGTTCCATAAAATTATTTTAAAGTTGGGCCGCCATATTGGCAAAAATTATGAAAAACTTCCAGTCCACGTAGCTCCTGAATCATTAGAGATATTGAAAAACTCTCAAAAGCAAAAAATGTATTATTTTGTTGGAGTAACATCTAAAAACAACATAAAATACAGGGGGTGTTCCATAAGAGATTTTAAAGTTGACCCGCCATATTGGAAAAATGGCGGCCATCTTCAAAAAAATTTGAAAGTGTATCCCCTGAGTGAAACTTAAAACTGAGCAAGTTCCAAATTTAAAGTGTGGTGCTAAGTCGTGTAATTAAAAAGTTAGCTATTGGATCACTTTAAAAACTCACCCTGTATATATATATTAAAATTTCATTATTACTCATTAACATAACTACTATAACTTGAAGTTCAGTTTTAAAACTGTGTGGTTGCATCCCAAATGATGTTGTTTAGTTAAAAACGAGTCATGTTACGAACCTTAGTTTTGCGTTTTCACAGTCGTCGTTCAGCAGATAGATAAGTAAAATAATAATCAGAAAAGTGAAATCAATAAGCAATAATATTATATAATAGATATATATTTGTTTGTTTATGGTTTTAAATTAAATTATATTTGACTCATAAAACAACAATGAATCCAGATTAAATTTCTTAACGTCATGTAAAACTGTAGTCGTATCTATAACTATCAAAAGATTGAAACTCGAACACATGTTACATTACCACTGAGGGGTTATTTTTACAACAGTTTCGGAACTTCTCTTTAATATCTTTCCACACATCCCTTTTATTTTCACTCATACCTCCGTAACGAAATACTGCCGTATTATTTTCATATTGTTAATATTGTATTGATAATGTTAATATCAAGCCAGCCAAATGCTTTTTAATACATTAAATCATCCAAATTGGTATCATTGTACAGTTTCCTTTGTGCAGGCTTCACTGTCTCTTTTAATATTTCCTTCTCGCTTTATCTTCTCTCAACGCTATTTTATATGCGTCCATAATTATTAGTATTGCTCAATAATGAGAGTAATAATAAGAATTACCAATTTAGCATTAAGTTTACTTTTACGGTTTAAATGCTGTACAGAGATGGGTTAGTTCTCCTGGTCATATTAAAAACCTGTTCTAGTAGTAATATCAAACCCTTGGGATTTTAGTGAATCGGTTACTTTTCAATAAACACATAAATTACGACATTATTATAGCTGTAATAGTCTGTTTTGCTACCATTAGTTGCATCACTATATTGAGTATTTCTAAACATTCTACATTGTCTATTAATGTACAAATTAAATATTAATACATTCTCGAATATGTACTTTGCTTGTTTGATTTTCCACATTAACACTTTCATAACCATGTACAGCAGCACTCAATACATCAATGATACTAAATTGTCTTCTTATCTAGATTCTTGAATCGGTAACGATATTAGAATCGGTGTTCATGTTACGTTACACTTAATGTTACCGTCTAAAAAATAATTTATTGCTGACGTCATGATGTGTATTTCCATTTTATAAAATCATGCGTCACATGTAACTACTGTTTATTCTCAGATCTGCTTGCTTTTCACAGGTCGTTTTAAAATATTAATATTTCCTATCGAGTTATTACACAGCTTATTCTTCATCTACCCTCTACTGTAATCTTAGCCCATATCTTGGCACAAATAACTACGACTTTATCTTTCAAGAATAAATCACGTGTACGAGTTTGCCGTTATGAATCACTTACAACTGATTACTGTGCTAAGCGGCGTAACAATGGGGGTGGGACGTACCTTTCCAAACCCTAAAAGAAAAGCAATAAAATGTTTATAAAACACATTTATGAAAGAAGACTTTATTACTTTTATATTGTCAATATAAAAGTACTACAGCGTGTTGTCAGGGATACATAAAGGTGAAAGTAAAAGTCATCATTTCTAAACAGTGAAAATTGAGCAAGTATTACGTAACTTGAAAAAACCGTCAATGTGGGAAAAAATTGGAGAACCAACCTTTCAGTAGTGCTCTAGCATGATGATTCATTTCAATGTTCCACTTATTACTCGTACAACAAAGTAAGATTCGATAGAGGTTGTAATATATAAATAGATCTTACGTTACAGATGTAGAATACCTTTGGTCACGTACCTACGTATCAACACGTTTCTAAAGTCCCAAGCCTTTTTTCGTCTAGTGCAGGAAATATTTTTGGAAATTTTGATTTAGGAGTTTGAGGGGAAGTTAATAATTAGTCAGTATTTTTTAATGTAGATAAAAATAATTCATAGCTAAAACAATTTAAAGGTCTAGTCTTATTACAGAAGTTGGCTATTACTATCTCAACTCTAGAAAATCATTCACAGTGTATTCAGGCTGATGAGTGGGAAGGTTTTAAATTTCAAGTAGTTGGTAAATCAAACCAATCTCAAATCAATAAATTTCATTCATTCATCCTTTGTAAAATGGATTACAAAAGTAAAGATTTAAATTATTACATTGAACACAATTTATTCTTACACCTCACAATTTACTTAATGTCAATCAATTCATTACTCTCGTTTTAATTTTAAGATAATATCAGGTGTCGATCAATTTAAATACAACATCCCTTCCAGCTCAGTCGAAAGAAAGGTAGATTTCACATGAGGCTGTCATCACTAAATGCCAAACTTAAGATGCATTATTAGTTTAGATGTTCAATTTGCACAACAATGGTGGAACCATAACTCCCAATGTCGATATGTTAATATGATCTTTATATGTTATACAACACTTTTCAAATATTTAGAAACTCCATAATCTCTAAACCTCACAAGACAAAACAATGTTATAACTATACAAATTTCCTTAAAACTGAAAATGTCAAAACTTTCTAGATATTGAAAAAAGTGAAAAAATGTCATTTATAACACTTAATGTATTTACAAAATATATTGTTTTAGGTCATTGTTGGGGATTAGTTAAGTTAAAATTTTTTATCGAATGCTAATAGCCATCTTGAAATGTTTTATTAGTGAAGACTGCCTAATAAACTCTTCCAAATTATATTACAATATTGTTTCTAAACCAAGTTTAGTCTATATTAAGAACTAAACCTGTTCACTATTACCCCCATAATGTTGTATACTACTTATAAAAATCTACCTGGAAATCTTAAGAGATATAAAAACACTGCAAACAAACAATATTGTTAATAACCAGAGAATTCAAAGAAAATATTTGATAAAACCTACCTATAATTATTAAGAAAACTTAATTATATAAGAACATAACTGTGAAGTTGCCTGATGATGGAATTATTGATTACGAAAGGCCTTTTACAATAATAACATTTATATTGGAATCATATAAGAACATGTATTACTTGTAGAAGGAAGATTGGTTGGGCAGAGACATACCATCCATATATGAAGAAATTTAAAAGTATCTAAAAATACTGATTCAATTAAATTTTTTTCTATATTACATTCACCTTTAAAACTATAAGTTGAAATTCTATGACCCAAAACTCAGAAATAAAATAAATATCACTTCATTTTTGTATAAACTCGATCTCCGTCACTGATCCTATTAGTGTAATTTGAATACAATTTTGATCAATTAAAATTACCTTCAGCCAAGAAATTGTATAGAAAGACATCTATATATCACATTGGGTTTGGTTATTTAAAATACAAATTTGTTCATAAATACTTAAGAACTTTAAAATTACACAAAAGAATACAAACAAAAACATGGTGATGGTAGTATTTAACCATGGTCGATATTATAATTTACCAGACCACACAAACTGTGGTCCAACTGCCAAGCTGATTCATATCCTAGTTGTTTTAAAACCAACCTGGTAAGATTGCTTCTTTTTCTGGAAATTGTCACTTCAGGAGTCATTGAGAAAGGAATAAATCTATAAGGAGTTCCTTTATATTCACTCTGCAACAAGGAAACTGAATCTGATTATAATATCATCTATATGATAATGCTGCATAAGCATCTACAAAAAGGAGTTTTCCTAGAAGCCCAATCTTTGGAGGAAGTATATTTAGCTGATTAGAAATTGATATTTATCAGTTATAAAGAAACAAATGCAAAGCTTTCTAGGCTATACTATGACATGATATGATATATCTTGTAAATAATATGTATGCCCATATAGTTTAGCGATGAAGTAGGGGCTGTTCCGACAAATACACATTTTATATGACAGATTCATCGCATTTAAACATTACACTCTCATACACATTTGATATAATTTTATGAGAACTTTCAAATTAAAATTAAATGAAAAATGTCTTTATTTATAGAGATGAGGTTAGAACTAAAAAGTCCCCTCTTCCACTAAACCTCTAAAACTTAAAGTATTATTGGCTTTGTATAAGAACTTAATTTTGATGGTACGATATAGTGGTTACGTATGTCATGTAAATACGTATATAGTTTGGTGATGAAATAGGGGCAGTTCCACAATTCTACATGTAATATAACTTAGAGATTTGCACATTTTGACATTAGACTTGAACATTTTTGTTAGAATTTTATGAGAACTTTGGAACTTTATGGGATCTTAATTTTTAAGTACAACACTGAAATTGCTCAGAATGAGCTAAACAGAATCCCGCCTCGAATGGTGAATGTGTTTGTACTGGTGAGGGAACCCCAGAACCCACAACTGGGAAATACATGGTAGTAGAAGTGAGTTCAAACCAAGTGAGTCTTCATATGACAACTAAACAAGCTCTTCTCCTAAATGTAGCTTTACATGTATTGATAGAGGGCAAGCAGAGCACAGAAAATACAGCACTTGGTGTTCCTATTTTACTCCCTGTGGTCTCTCTAACTCACTCCCATTCTAGGAAGATGGTACATTTTTCTTTGTCTTACAATATTGAACAAGAAAATGCTTTATTAGGTGTCAGTACAGAAATAGTTTATGTAAGCAAACCTAAAAACAAAACAGGGTTTAATATAAACACTTTTCTTTTCACAATTTTGTACTCATTACACGCTACAGTATGATGTAAGTACAGTGTGTACAGTACAAGACAGTGTGTCTTGTCAAAGCACAATGTGTTTATGACACTTTGAAGAAGAAAATATAAATAAATTACAAATACATTTTTTGTTAATAGATCTTTTTGTTTACAAAGTATTGTTATTACTATTATTTTTATTTTCAATGGTCCTGAATGATCAGTCACAAAATCTTCATTATGCTACTAGAAATTTTATGTGTTGGGTAAGATTTTAAAAATCAAGTGCATTTTGTATAAATTTATTAGTGTATTTGCATGTTTATTTATATTTATTCAATAGTGGTCTTTACATATAGTTTTAAGCAGTAATGATCATAACAGTCACATGATTGATGTTCAGTGAACATTGCTTTAATATGTGGCTGATACAGTATTTGTTTTTGCTGTGGTATACCATTTGCACTGGCAACAGAAATCACAATAGTCCACCATATGAACTAGGTAAGCTGAGTGGTACTTGTGACCGTCCCTCCACCTTTCCAATGTGTGGAAATCAAAAGAGATAACTACTCTTTATAATCTTTTCTACCATTATTGAGACATCTTTTTTACAATTTTTTGTTATTTATTTTATTTCACAAGATAATTTCATAGCATTGTTACACACTGACTAATGGTCAATTGAACTTAGTTTGAAGTAATGTGGTGGCTGGAGCTAATTACTGTAAAGAATAAATAGGTTCTCTATTTCCTCAATCTTATCTCTTAATATCCACTGAAAACATGTTTGACTAATTTGTTGTGAATAAGTTCCAATAACTTAACTGGACGATTAGAGTTTCCATTATGATGTATTATTCTGTACTAATGCTTCTTATGGTTTATGGTCTTATGGTGCACTATGCAGAACTCATGGTTTATGAGCAAATTTATAGCCTTATACTGCTTATGATGAGTCACTGACATACACTTCGGCGCATTGTCACAAACTGACACTGACAGTCTCAAAGCATACAGCTCTTAGTGAGTTTGGACTCCATATCCCAGTGGCTTTTGGAAATTACAAGTATTGTTCTATGAGGCTATTGTATGAACATAATGACAAATGGTAAATATATAGCAGCTGTGTGGGATAATGTAGTCTGTCTTCTGTGACTTAAAATACCGTGAATTTAGTTGAATACCAATAAAGGTATAAATATTGTTTGAACCAGAACTATTCCTATGCTTACATTCCCCTCTACACCCATGCATTTCCTTATCTGGTTTTAGCTGTGTTGGTGAATATTTAATGTAAACATTAAATAGAAATCACTTATTGTACACTTGGGTAATAAAAATGAGTACATCCTGTCCAGATGAACCCATATTTATGTGTAATGAAAAGAAGAATACCCGTTATTCAGATAGATTGTAGACACTACTGGAAACCTACAAGGTGTACAAATTCCTTGGCATTAGATCTCAACTAACAGCTATGAAGATTTCCAATGGTGTCACTTGTGGAGGTTGCTACGATAGAATATCAGACTGAGAAGGAGACCATACAATGAGGGCATTGGCATTCTATGATTCGATCTTTATGTTTTGTTGGCATACTATAACACACCAATATCCAAATTAATACACGTCATTTGGTCCAAAACACCAAGGTAATCCGATAGAGTATTTCTACCATGGATGAAGGAAATATCCTACAAAATGAGGAACTGGACAAATGAGATAAGGATGGAAGGAGCTTAATAGAAGCTTCACTGGAAGTGGGCTAATTGGAGTAGAACCAGGATGAAGGAAGCAATCAACCCATTATGTATCTATTCAATACCAGCACCAAGAAAGAATAATTAATGAGAATCTAGGTAACAAGATGCTAAAATGTTAGACTTTAGTGTGAAAGTAGAACATTTAGACTCTGGCTTTGAAAGAAAGGGACTGATAATATAGATTTCTTCATTGCCTCACTGATTGATTAACATACAATGGAGTTTATTTATCAGATATATTATTAAGTAAACACACTGAAAAACATAAATCTTTGGTTTTATGGTTTTAAAGTACTCTAGACAATTTAATGCAGGTTTTGTGTTTTTTAAAGTTATTTGGAAGTGAATGTACTAAACTAGGAAGTGTAGAGGAGCTTTAAGTATGTAAATTAGTACTTTATCACTTTATAAATGCTAGAACACTATTTTAACATAATTTATAAGCCTACAGAGTCAGTGTCAACCCTTAGTAGTGTATGGTAACAAACAGCTTGAGCTGCTAAAAATTCTGGGTATATTATGGT
Organism: Homalodisca vitripennis; assembly: GCF_021130785.1. Taxonomy (NCBI): domain Eukaryota; kingdom Metazoa; phylum Arthropoda; class Insecta; order Hemiptera; family Cicadellidae; genus Homalodisca; species Homalodisca vitripennis. The sequence continues at coordinate 55,095 of NW_025779128.1, read as the reverse complement.
TTTTAATTAACAAATTTAGCAAGCTTTTTATAATATGATTACGATTTTATACAATAACTAAAAATCTGATGTTAAACTTAAAATAGTAAAAATGTACAATAAAAGACAAATTTATTTTGAATTTTTTTATAGGAACAAGCTCAAATCTAACAGTTTTTACATCCTTATTTCCTGTCAATTTGTCGAATTTCAAAACTATTGCTTATACATACATTTCTTAGTATTCTCAAAACTACAAATATTTTACAAAAAAATACAATTTTTTTAACTGTAGGCCTACATACTCATCAAGTGTCTGAAAGAAAAACTCCCCAGTTTTTAACTACTGCACTCTTATTTATTGTACTACACATTTATACAATATTTGATTTGAGACACACACCCCAACAGTGTTCCAGTACCACTCTCATAAAAATTAATAACTTTAGGTTGCCACAGAAACCCTTTGACTGTGCCTCATGAATACATAAAAATACTATTTTCTGACTTCGTATTTTTAAAATGTTTCCTTCATTCTTCTGGGAGGTATTCCACTCTTCAAACTTTTGGAAGTTTACAGTTCCCAAACCTTTTAAATTCTAGAAATCTAGCTCTTTCCAACACCAAGAGCTCCACCTATTCCAACAGTCATCCTACGCAGAAGACATGACCTATCATTCTACCCTTTTACCCTAATATCTTGACATTTGTGGTTGGTTGTGCTGCTCCTGGACACCATGGGGTTACCCAGATGAAAGTGACTCATCGGTTTTCATTGTACCCGGTGTAGGTTCAACTGGTATAAGCCAGCCAGAAGTGAGTCCTTCTGGGGAGGGTAGAAAAGTCATGTGCAGAGAAATCGAATATCAGTTTATACAGTGTATTTCAAATTTTATGCACACTGAAGGATATTGCAAACTATATGGATATGGAACCCATCAAAAGGATCCACTTACTGAGTTTATTAATGTTTTCAAAAATCTTGATTTATATATGTATATATTTATATTTAAAGGGTACAATCATAGGTCATGCCTTCTGCGTAGGATGACTGTTGGAATAGGTGGAGCTCCCTTTGTGTTAAAGGCTGCTGGTAACAGAGCCAGCCAGCCTCTCCTTCTTCTAAGGTGAGCTGAAATGATTTAGATATATAGCCTGCTATTCATCCTCATTGAAACTTGACAGGAACCAGTCACTACTACCAACTTTACCCATCCTGAATACACTACCACTCCAGAAGTGTATCAAGCACAAGAAAAACCATAATCTGAGAATAAAGACTATCATTTCTTATTTTTAACCTTTCAATACTCTCCCATTTGGACCTCCACCACAATTATCAGGGCTGACAATGGCTTTATTTCTTAGACAAAATTCCTCTGTCAATTTAAAGAAAATCCAAATTGTTTCCTGGTTGGGAGTAAATTGGCTCTCTGCTCCTAGACTATAAAGAAATGTAATATGTTTGTTTATTTTCACTAAGTATTAATACATTCATACTGTAAGTTACAATAAACAGCTGACCACCATATACATATGATATAACTTAATTATATGATTTGAATATACATAGATTATCACAATTAAATGATTTATTATCAAACTTATTATGAGGATGTTGAAGTAACCTCTTAGTGTTTTTAAAGTTTAATAGTTAATTAGCCTCCAATTTAAGTTCTCAAAAAAACCATTATGCAGAAATTTAGACTGAAATCTTTTTCTAAAAAATATAGTGGTTGCCAGGCCAGTGGATCTAAAGAGATCAAAACACTAAGAACAACAGATTGGCTAATAATCTCTAAATAGTTAAAGCGATTGATGATACATTGCTTAACATATTATCATTAGGGCAAATCATAGTTTCTATGAAACATTTTCAGACTGATATTAAGAAGTAATTTAGTATCATCTACTATTACCAGCTGAAATAAGAAACCTCACAGAGAAGATGCTCAAGAGAAAGCTCAATGACTGTTAATCACAGACCTTCCTACTCACTGCAAGAGTACATCATGAAGACAACTAAAACAATTATACCTGTAATATAAATATTGTTATGTAATAATATGATGCCATTACAACTCTTGATGTTTTGTGAATAAGGAATTATTTTAAATTAGATCGAATTATAAAATGGGTTTCCAGAATATGTCTTTTTATTTTTAAAATAATAAAGTTAGGTTTGTATTTATGTAATTAAAAATATGTATTGAATTGAAACGACCTGCCCACGATAAAGGTTTTTAAGAACCTAAATTATATTTTTATAAAGGATACAATAATGTACATATAAAACAACAATAAGTGTGATATAAACAAAATTAGCAGTATCATTTAGTCCTATATTTATTTAATGCCAAGCAATCGACATCTATGTACTATAGATGCAGCATTGCACAAATATACTGTTTGATATACAAAATCTGATGTTTACAAATATCACAAGATGTTATTTCTGTGGTTACCAATCTACATTTCCTTGTAGTCTAGCCTACTCAAAGAACAGCAAAAACATGGTTTAAAAAAACACAGTTAAGTAATTGTCTGTATGTTCACTGCAAGCAGCTTAAATCTAAATACTTACGTAACCAAACATGTAGCGATGCACATACATAGGAATCCTAATAGTTTTAAACATATTATTTTAAAATCACAATATTTCCTTACTTTGCTAAATATGTGCTTGTAATACATGTGGAGATAACATAACAAAGGCACGAAGATTGATAGATACAAAATATAATAATTGTGCACAACTTTCTGTGTTGTCATCTTTTCAAAACCTTTTCACATTGAAATATGTTATTAAGACCAAAAGGTAGGAATATTCCACGATTTAACATTCAGATTTATGCTCGTGCTCGCATATGACATGACCATAAGTTCTGGAATATTATGTTACTTAATACTTAATAGAGTAGCACTTCTGACAACTGTGAAGGTAAAATACTCAATAAATTGTACCTAAAAATAAAATATAAATACTTGTCTTTTAATTACTTCAATGACGTCTGTCTAAGTAACTTGTATATCTCAGTATAAAAAAATATAAAGGTTATTGTAACTTTATAACATTTAATTAACAATATTCCTTACTTTGGGAATCAACTAATATTTATTATTATTAGATATATAATTATTAGATATATATATATATATATAGGCCTATAATATTTATTAGATAGCTTCTGATGTATCAGAAGTTTACCATACCCCTTCTACCCTAAGTTCAATGCCAAAAAGTGTATATACAAAAAATACTTTAAAAACAAGCTCTTTCCATCACTTGGTCAATCTCTACAGTTTTCATTCATAATACAAAATGTCCAACCTAAGTCAACAACTCTAGAGTAACAATAACTGGCCACTAAAACAATGTAAAATTTATTATTCCACAAAAACTAACATGGACTCATCACAAAAAACACTCAAAATTTTTTACAAAGCACAACAACATGACTGATCTGTACTATGTTCATGAGACATCAGTTGTCTGTGAGGAATGGTGTTTTTTTGCGGCAAACAAAGTGGATGAAAAACTAAGAATAACAATAGGCTTATATCATTATTATTTCTATGGTTTTTCAGTATACTTTAATTATAAGTTGTTTATAAAAAAGATAAATGTTTAAAAATGAAAAATAACATTTCTGATTTGGTGACAAATATCTGTCATGTAGTCAATTCGAAGGGATCTATGGAAACAATTATTCATCGCATCCAGCTCTAAGGTTAAAACTGTTAAATATTTTTATGTATATTTATTGCATTAGGCCTATGCTCGAGAAAGGTCATTATTTTTTATTTTCAAGTAAATGTTAAGCATTCACTATGCATTAAGGCTAAGCATAGATGTACTCTAGAAATATTTGTGATCTAAATATTTTCTTACTTTATAAGGAGAGGTCATTTCCCTTTTTAGCGTTAAATCTATTAATTTATCTAGTTTTATGGTAAATAAGAAAGAATATTTCCTGTAAATACCTATCTAATTTAAACATTTCACATTATTTGTTTTATCAAAAGAAAAATGCTTCGAAGGTGTTTAGAAAATAAAATAGAAAACAATTTTGGTGCGGAAGGCTGCAGTATAACAAGCAGCCATCGCCACAATAGAATTATTGATACTCATGATTATCTAATATACTGAAACCACAATTTCAAACAGAATTACCTTATAGGTATTTCAAATTACAATAGGCTATAGTTCATATTTTCTGTTAATGATAAATAAAAAACTATCTAGGCTATATGTATTTATAAAATACAGTGATTAAAACAGTGTAACATTTCATTACTTTTACTATTTTTAAAACTAAACATATCTGACAGCTTGCGACACAAATAACGCATGTACATCACTGTTGTACTTCTAGCCAGTTCTCAAATACCAAACAAATGAATTTGCTTTGTTTGAATTAGTTTGGAACAATTACTGTTTTTCAGCACATTAAAAAAGAGCTGGCATTAATTAATTTTGAATTTTAATATAGTTAGAATATTTTTGTTTTAGTTGGTTTAGGTTTCTAATCAATAATTAGCAATCTGATTTGATTGTGGTGGTGCCCACTTACCAAACTGTAGCTGTACGGAAAGCATGTGGTATATGTTTTTACTCAATAACTAACTGGTAATTGAAAAGATAGACAGTAATACCTCCGAACAATAGCACAGGCTGCAGCGGCTTGCATATTATAGTGGCAAGAAACAAAACATTCTTCAGGGTAGCACCTATTTGTAGCTTAATCCATCTAAATTCGCCAATTCTCTACCATTACTAGGCCTACTTCAACTTCAGTTTGTTTATTGTTGAAATATAACACAAAATGAATTGTTTATACAGGATGGATAAGTGTCAGAAAGATTAAATACAACTAAAAATTGTTATTCAAAAATATCAAATGATCTAAACGAAATAAGGTAATCCTTTATCCATTATTATTAGTAGTAGTATTCAATATTAAATGCTTAAACAGAATATTATATTTTTGTATATACAAATTATAGACATATAAAAGTATAAAATAATAATTTACTTTATTTAATTAATCAATAATAACCATTGAAGTCAGACCGCTAGGCCTAACGTGATGTGAGCTTAAGTTTGAGGTATTATCTTGAGTCAATGTTTTTATACCTATTCGTGTAAGTTTTTTGGTGTCAAAGCACTCACCTAATGACCCATGGCTTTTGTGATTAGTACTTTTCCATACCAATTTATTTAACGTAACCTGAGCACATGAAAGTATCAATTAGAAATCAATTAAAAAGCCCCTTGCTATCAATGTAGCCTTAAACTCTAATCTATACGCAAAAAACCAAAAACATCCCTTAAGATAGTAGGCTATCTTAAAATGAAGCCCAAACCATGTGAGCACCTCAGATCCTTCTCAGATTGGATAAAAATGGGTAGTAGACTTTAATAAGTGGCCTACACTCGGTTGTTCGATTGTTTTTATCAAATGGTTCGATGTTTTTATCCGAAGGAATAATTCGATATTGAAATTTATTTAACTTAGCACATGATTCCAACTTATAAGCTATAGCAATTTAAATGTAAACAATAAATAACAAGAAGTAACTAATTTTTTGAGACTTTGAAAATGGCAATGAATATGAGGAAAATATGTAAGATATTTCTCACAAGTGATGAGATTTGTTTAAGTGGCCTCAACATGTGGGTTCCCTTTCTGGTAACCCATGGGAAGAATTCTTTCATTCATTTCAACTCACAAGTGATGTGACTTATTTAAGTGGCTTCAGCATGTGGGTTTTGTTCCTGGTAACCCATGGGGAGTATAACAATAATATATCGAATTGTTCAATACAAATAACCGAATAACGAGTGTAAGCCACTTACTTAAGTCTCCCCTAAAAAAGAGAGGGGGCACTGGATGGCCAATGAATATCTTTCACAGCTAACATCTCAGATTAAGTTTATTTTTGCGTTGTAAGTGAAGTTTGTATTATTCCTTTACTAATAAAATACACCAGATTAAACATGTTTACTTTATAACTACCTAAACTGGAATATTTTTAAATCATGTACGTGGTGAAATAACTTGCTCTAAGATAACTTACTTCATGCAATGTATTGCATCATATTTGCTCCTCCCACAGTTACAGTTGTTTCTTTTCCACAAATTTCACATAATGGGTTTTTTCGGTGGGTAGGGTACGATAAGCGGACCCAGTTTTTTATATTGAAATTGGCAAACGATATTACTTAATCATAACCACTGATATAATCAATCGATACTGATTAATTATTTTTAACAAATAACTTAAATAATCTATATCAACAGCTCTAAACACTTTCAAATAATACACGTAGGGCAATATTTCAATTTTACATATAAGTAACATTTGATTATTAAAAAATGGCAGCCAATTTTAGAAAACTACACGACATTGCTTTAATAGATGATAAGACGTGTTTTACGTGGCTTCAACATGTTGGACTCGTACCGAAAAATCCATTATGTTAAATCTGTGGGAAAGAAACAACTGTAACTGTGAGAGAAGCAAATATGATCGTCTTCAGTTTTCCTAATTTTGCTTATAATAATTTGTTTCATTACTGTAAATATTAAATCCATATTTTAATTTAAAACGCATGATTGTTATTGAGTACTATACATACTTTTATATCGATTGATAGTCTAGGATTTGAGATGTGAATATCAGGTATCGATGGTTACATTCTTCGATATAAAAAACCGGGTCCGCTTATCGTACCCTACCCTTTTCGGTACGTCCAACATGTTGAAGCCAGGAAAAACATGTCTTACCATCTTTCAAAGCAATGTCGTGTAGTTTTCTAAAATTGACTGTCATTTTTAATAATTAAAATTACTTATGTAAAATTGAAGGGTACGGTCCAATAAGCGGACCCGGTTTTTTATATCGAAGAATATAATCATCGATACCTAATATTCGCATATCGAATCATAGACTATCAATCGATATAAAAGTAATAACAATCATATGTTTAAATTAAAATGTGAATTTAATGATAACAAATAATAAATGAACATAACCAAAATCAGGGAAACTCATAACTTTAACTAGGATGAAACAGAACGAAAACGTTTTTTACTAAAGTTGTGTCCACCATTACCTTCTTTTTTTGCATCTGAAGACGACCATGTTAGCTCCTCTGACAGTTACATTTGTTACCTTTCCACAAATATCACATAATGGATTCTTAGGTACTAACCCAACATCCTGAAGCCATAAAAAACATATTTTATCGTCTTTTAAAGCAATTTCGTGAAGCTTCCTAAGATTGACGGCCATTTCAATACACAATGTTACGTGAAATTTAAAATATTACCTTAATTGTATTATTTGAAAGTGTTTACAGCTGTTCATATAGATTATTTAAGTTGTTAAAAATAATTCATCAGTATCGATTGATTATATCGATGGTTATGATTAAGTAATATCGTTTGCCAATTTCGATATAAAAAACCGGGTCCGCTTATTGGACCCTACCCAAATTGAATATTACCCCACTTGTGTTATTCGAAAGTGTTTACAGCTGTTGATATAGATTACTTAAGTTAAAAGTTCAAAATAATTAATCAGTATCGATTGATTATATCGATGGTTATGATAAGTGATATCATTTGCCAATTTCAATATAAAAACCATGTTCGCTTATCGTACCCTACCCTTGCTTTCTATTTTATTGAATAGGATAGACTATTTTGTCTTTGTGCACTTAGTTAATTTTGTAGCTTAACATAGTACTTCAATAGTAAAACAATTTATGTAGGCAACATACAGGAACAGTGAATTTAAGGACATTACAAATTCAAATAAGGATAATGTTCTAGGTAGCCTACTCCATACATTTTCGTAAATATATGGTTCATGTACTCCTAACAATCGGATATCCTATTTAGGTTACTATAGAAGATTGTTTTAAGTCAAGTGAGCAAAGTAATTTTTTATTAGACTACCGAATTCTATAACCTAAACCTTGACGTTTATTAATATGATAGATGTTTAGTCCAACGAGAATAGGTTATAACCAAAAATTGGTTACAATGTTACAAATTCTAGGTGACATCAAGCCCCGTATAACTAGAACTATAATCTTATATTAGGTTGTAAGGTTAACTAGGTTTACCGGTAACAAAACTTGTATGATGTTGCAAATAGAACAAAACAAACATTACCTTCAAAACACACAAAACACACACCACTTGTATAATCTAAATGGCACGAAAAATATTTAGTTGAAAATGCATATCACAAGCACAACACAAACATAACCAAAAAGTTGACAATCTCAGAGCCAATAAACGAACATGGAACGAGACAACTAAACAGACACGGCACGAGTCACCAAACTGAGTTGAAGCTGAACTGATGAGAGGATGACTCTGTGAAGTGTAGTTTCCTTTGGAATGGGAAGCGGGAAAAAACAAGTAGTGGGGGACATCAGCTGACCAACCAAACCAAAACAAAGGTGCATGCTGGTCCTACGGCAACGCAGAGTAGTTGAGAAGAAAGAGAAAGGGATCACAAAATTACACTGAGCAAAAAAGGGAAATTTCACTTTCATTTGTCCCACTTTCAAAAGTCAAGATTTCACTGATTTCATGACGAGACGAACGATATTAGACGTGCTCTCTTGCAGTACTTGGACATCATGGATGATTTAAATAAACGCAGTAATGTAAGACGATACAGCTATGGTAAATAAATACATAATATATCACAGTTGTAATTAACTTACCGTACTTGTTTGGTAATAACAAATGACGGTAAGTTATTATTATTTATATTTATGCATATAAATATCAGCAGCCATATACATTGAGAGGCAACTTATAATCTTATCGTTTAGTACATAAACTTATTATTATTTGTACCATGAGATGGCAAATACTACGTGCGTAATGTACGTTCTTTGAAATTGTTTGAATAGGCTATTTAGTAAGTGACTAATATGAATTGAAAAATATCAATTTTTGAAATCTTAAAAAATTGTATAGACTATTCATTGATAGGCCTAACAATCAACAAGGTTAAACGCGCACCAGACTTCGGGCCTTGGTTATACAAAAAGAGTTCTTTAACTCAGGCTTCTGGTCAGCGTGAGAGGCTTCGCGTTCGCTCCACGGCGGACAACTTGGCCTGGAGAGCCAGCCACTCCCAAAAGACCGATGCTTACCGATTTATAATAATAATAATAATACTTTATTGTCATGGACATATATACATGTATTGACAATGTTAGAATTGTTGAACGTTACATTGTTCTTAGTCATACTAGAGCAGTCAAAAAACTTAGCCGTATAAAATATAAATATATTTTAAAAAATATATGTATTAGTGGTAGCAGTAAAAATGTTGAAATTACTTCAAAGTTTACAAAAGCCAAATCAGTGAGTCCGTGGTTAACGAAATACATTTTTAACAAATTTGAAAGACGTAAAAAATTATACAAAATATACAAAAGAAGGCCGTTTGATTTAGTTTTTTTAAAAATATTTTGATAACTTCTGTTCAATGTTAAATTCTAAAATTCTATTAGCGAAAAATAGTTTTTATTCAAATCAATTATTGAGATGCAATGGAGACAGTGCTCAACAATGGAAAATAATAAATAGCTTGACCGGTGAGAGTAAAAATAAAACGGTTGAACGCATAGAAAATATTAACGGAGTTTCAATCACAGAACCAGCCGATATCGCAGAAGAGATAAACAATTACCTTATCTCTGTACAGTCTGACCGCCCGGGTCAAGTCCAAGCGACGAACCTACCTCCATTGTACGCTTGCCCACGCTCTTTCTTTTTAACTCCTACTGCGGAAGAAGAAGTTATAAGCATTGTTATAGGCATGAAAAATAAAAAATCTTCTGGTTTTGACAATATTACCGTGCAACTACTGAAGTTTACGATCCCTGAATTAGCAGCAATTTTGACACATTTAATTAATCTTAGCTTTAGTAAGGGAATATTTCCTGAAAATCTAAAATTAAGCTCTGTTATTCCAATTTTTAAAAATAGTAGTTCAATTAAAACTGACAATCTGAGACCCATTAGTTTGCTTTCAGTTTTCTCAAAATTAATTGAAAAGATTATGGTAGTAAGACTTCAAAAATTTTTGCAGACTACAAATTTTTATAACCCTTGTCAATTTGGTTTTACAAAAGGTAAATCTACAGAGGATGCTCTCATAGCAGTTTCAGAAAAGATTTACAGTAGTTTCAATAATAAACTTAAGACATCAGGTCTTTCTATTGATTTTAAAAAGGCTTTTGATTTGGTTGATCACGGCATTCTCATATCCAAGTTGGAGGCTGCAGGAGTAAGAGGGATTCCCTTGTGTTGGTTTTAAATCTTTCCTTATTGGTAGAAGACAACGTGTTAAAATCGGCAAAATTTTCAGTACTTCAAAGGTTGTTAAAGCCGGAGTACCGCAAGGATCGGTTATCTCGGCAACTTTATTTCTAATTTTTATAAACGACTTGTTAAACTTAAATTTTGAAGGCAGCATTAGTGCTTTTGCTGACGACATTGCCCTTTTTTATTCTCAACAAAACGAAGCCATGATTGGGCTTTCGATTAATCAAGATCTTCGATTGTTAAGAGAGTGGTGTCTCGAAAATCGTATGCAAGTCAACACAAATAAATCCAAATATTTGAATTTTCATTTTTCAGGTTTTGAAATTCCATTTCCTATAGTATTTCACTCAAAATTATGCAATTTTCAAAATTGTCTCTGTGAACCTTTGGAGAAAGTAAAACAAATAAAGTATTTAGGTATTGTTTTAGATGAGAAGTTTACTTTTGAATCACACATTGATGTTCTACACAAAAAATAAGACAAGCTATAAGGAAGTTTTATTTCTTGAGAAATGTTTGTAGTACTTCGCTACTCAGAACAATTTACTTTGCATTAATTCATTCAAGATTGCAGTATGGAATTGTGTGTTGGGGTGGTACATTTAAATTTTTAATTGAAAAACTTAGAATAACTCAAAATTACTTTTTGCGAATAATTTTAAAGGGGTCAAAAAGGGATAGTTCTTTTCCTTTGTTTCAAAATTTGCGTATATTACCTGTTCAGCATATTTTCATTTATAAAGTGCTAAGGATATTTTTTATTAGAAGCGGAAATCTTGGTTTGGAAAATTTGCATTATGTTACAAGATTTAGCCACCAAATTAACTTTAAATTGCCAAAAGTAAACAAGTCATTTTTTCGGCATTCATTTCAGTACTTGGGACCAAAATATTATAATCAGTTATCCAATAGCATTAAATCCAGTGGCAATTTATATAAATTTTCCAAAAAAGTGTTTGATTGGCTATTGTCTTTGAATGACACAAGTTTTTTAAATAGTATTCTTAGTTAAAGTATTATAAGATAGTACGTTTTTTCCTTAAAGTGTGTTTTCTATAAATGTATATTAAGTTTGTTAATGTGACAAATTTTATAGTTATATTGTTAGGTAAGCATACATTGTTAGTAATAATATTTAAATTGTATTATTATATAGTCATAAGAACTGTTTGTCTTTAAGCTTAGAAAAAAAATTAAGTCTATTTGTTCTTTTAGTTTAGAATTTTATCAGATGCTGCAGAAAACGACATTTTTTCAGCTATAATGTTAATGCTAGACTCATAATTTTCAATTTAAAATTCACATGACGGAACGGCTATTTAACATTTTACTTAATCGGCATTGTTGAAAACTAATATTATCTTTATTACGTGTATTGTATGTATGTAGGTTTTCATTAAGTATCATTTCTGGTAATTTTTTTAAGGAGTAAGCAGCAAGTTCAAAAATGTAAAGATTGACAACAGTATTAATGTTTAAACTAATTAATATAGGCTTGCAATGATCTAATGGGGCTGACCCATTAATTATTCTAATAACCTTCTTCTGCAATTTTAAAATCTCAACAATCCTTGGAGAGTTACCCCATACAAGCAAACAGTATTTTATTATTGACTGAAAGAAAGCGAAATATACCATCCTAATATAATCTGTGGTTACACAATGTTTCAAACATCTCAGGAGAAATTCAACTCTAGACAGTCTAGTTTTAATGTGGTCTATATGTGTTCCCCAGGTCAACTGGTGATCAATAAAAATACCAAGAAACTTAACATTATTAACAGTGTCCTACTCCACAAGTTCTTGATTGTATAGCCTTAAGCTAAATATTACATTTTCAGTTTTACTTTTATTTAAGAGATAACCATTGGCTCGAAACGACACCCCTGCTCCTTCTAAAGAGCTCCTCACCAAATCATTTAGCTCTACAATATCATTTGAAACATGCAAGAAAGTTGTGTCATCAGCATAAAGGAAAGTTCTGCTAATAACATTTACAGGCAAATCATTAATAAGCTACTTATTAAAAATAACAAAGGTCCCAAAACCGAGCCCTGCGGCACTCCATATTTTAGGACAACTTTTTGAGACCATTCTCCATCGACAAAAACCACCTGCCTTCTATTTTCTAGATAGGACTTGAAAAGCTTCAATGAGCTACCCCGAAAACCATAAAAATTAAGTTTTTCTAATAGGTCCGAGTGATCAACATAGTCGAAAGCCTTGCTCAAGTCACAAAACGTTACCTGAGCAAAGGCCCTGCACTCAAAGGCCTGCAAAATTCAAAAAAACCAAACTATTTATGGCATCAAGCGTGTCTTTACCCGTCCTAAAACCAAACTGAAATTTGGACAAAATGTTTTTCTCTTCCAAAAAAGTTACAACTTGTTCTTAAATTATAATTTCAATCAATTTGGATACAACAGGTATAATTGAGAGTGGGCGATAACTCTCAGGTTTATCTCTCGGACCTTTCTTATAGATAGGACAAACTCTGGAGAATATATATATATATATATATATATATATATATATATATATATACATACATAATTTTCAAAGGTAGTTTTTACTTTTTAAGGGTACGATTTATCTAGGAATTTGCATAAGTAGGTACTAGTATTTTAGGTAAAGCAGTAAATGACATATTACCATACGTTATCCATATATTACTCAGTTCTGAAATATGCTCTAAAATTTAAGACTAGGTTACATTACACATTTAATACTTAACCGTTATACCTAAAACACTACAAATTACATCAGTCCTCTAACGCGTCCAAAAGTTAATAATATGCTGCCGAGATGAAAGTGCACGAATAAAAAGGTGAGCATGAGTCAGATCACTGCCGAAACTAATGATGACCTTCTAAAGCGGTTTTAAGTACGGAACAAAGAAGTTTCTAACGAGTCAAAAAATATAAAATGGGTTTTAAGATACCAATAACTAATATTCTTGTTGAAACTATTTTAATTTTATTAGATTTCAAAACGAACTTCTAGGCTTCTAACTTTTTACATGCCATCCACTTTGGTTACGAGTGCGCCTGAACGGATAATATTTTAATGTTATAATTTATTAATATTTATTCTAGATGCAAACAAATCTGCATTGATATGACGTACAAAATATAATAAAAACACAAGTATCTACTGTTTATTCAATATTTGTTTGTACTTGTATTTGTGTTGTAGAGAATTTGCGAAAATCAGTCGATGTAGTCTCTAACGAGTAGAAAAATTGTATGTTTGAATGTTCTTGTTATTATTATTCTTGCATCAGATCATAATCCCAGTATTTGTCTTTTGATATTTAATGTTAATTGTTAATGACAGTAAAAATATTGGGTTCGAGTTCAGAACACTAATTTTGTTGTTTAACTTTAAAAAGTATTGAATATATACTTATCGTATAAAATTGAAAACTTGAGTAATTCTCAATTAAAAGACGCTCATTATTCGTTTAAATTTGTTGATTAGTAATAATGTCCAGATTCCGCAGAAAAGCACCACCGCCCAAGACATACAAGAACTCACATTAAAGTTCCTAATTAATTTAAATTATTAATACAGAATTATATTTAACTGAGATTCTTAATCTGAAGCATATCTGACACTGGAGTCCTGTTAAGGCCTGTACAATTAAGTACGCAAGGCCCAGATGGGGACGCTGCTTTAGCACCCCCTGGAATAAGCACCCCCTCGGGCTCTGACGTCACGGCAGGGGGGTGCTAATTCAGCGCACGGACACGGACCAGGCACTGAATTAGCACCCCCTGACTACAAGGGGGTGCTAAATCAGCGCATGAACATGGTCGAGGCCCTGAATTAACACCCCCCTGTTCCAAGGGGGTGCTTATTCAGCGCATGGACATGGCTCAGTCACTGAATTAGCACCCCCTAGCATTCAACTAGCAAAAAGGATATTTATCTTTTACATATTAAATTTAATCATAAATATAATAGTTGTTATCTGGATTTTTGTGACGCTGCCACTTATAAGCTTTCTTCGATTGTTTTGCAATTTTCAAAAAACGATTAAATAATATAATAATCAAATATGGCTACTTTCTCTTCAAAATTACCATAGACTTAATATTACATAATAATGCTCCGACTAACTAGGCTAATAGACCTTAGCACTCCTCCCTCTCACATTCATTGTCATATTTGTGTAATAACTAGCAGTTGCCCGCGGCTTCGCACGCAATTTCCTGTTGAAAAACAGTACACTATATTCACGTATTCTTATTCTATCACATTCTAAACACTCCTGATATAATTGATAGTCGTTCCTTCGTGAGCCTCTTGGGTGCATTATGAAGGTATGTACCATATTTCCTTCATCTCTCTTTCGTGGATTTGCTAGGTGTTGATCAGTTATTCAGTACAATTAATGTATATGGATGAATCTCGACAAACTAATTAGGTTATAAAGAATCAAATTCGGTCTGTTAAAATTAATTTTCTGTCTAAGATATATCCCGTATTATTGTGGAGTTTGCCTTGTGCCCCGGTCAAGAAAATGTATCAACGAAAACCAATTTCGATCATAAAGCGTGCTGTTTCAGCTCTTTTCATTTACCTTCGATCTAACCGAATTCGATTACCCTACGTGCAAAAATTCACGGCTTTGTACATAGAGGTGGTTTTTAAAACAGCGTTTAATAGTATTTTCATTGCATTAGATATTTTTTTTGATCATTGGTGCAATTAAAATTTAAAATTAGGCAAAAACTTCTTCTATGCGATCTATACTATACTATACTTATACTACTGATCAAGCATTTTACAATAATAATTTCAAAAAATTTTAATGTTAACAAATATTTCTGTGTCTTTGATGAACTTCAGCTGAAAGTGTTAACAGGTGAAAGTATCAGTTCACTTTGTATTACGTGTCGTAGCGCAATCTGCCAGATCCAATATAAAACACTCTAACATCAAAACAACAATTTATAAATAAAAAAAATAATTAAATAAACTATTTAAATCGGACCAAATCATAATTCTAAACCATTAAAAGTATGCCCATATTACTTCCAGGAACGTGTAGAATCACTGTACAACATTTCACGATGTTTCGTGCATTGGTTCCAGAGTTATAACGGAACATACAATCAAACATTCGCGCATATATATATATATATATATATATATATATATATATATATATATATATATATAAATTTTCACTCGTGACTTTGCTTCCTTAATTTTTTCTAAAAATCACCTATTAAAATAATTAATTAAATCATATCCTTCATTTTTTTCTATTTCAGTTTATTCTTTCAGTTAATACGTGTGTAAATTACATTAACGCACTGCTATATATATGTATAAAAAAACAACATAAAATTCTCTACGCACAGATCATTAAAGCCCATGTAGGATCTTTTCCCTTTACGTTTTTTAATTACGAGTATACAGTAATTAGAGACAAATTAAAACTAATGATAAATGCTGCTCTTGTTTTAATTTTAATTAACTGTCCTAATTTAGATGTATGGATTCATTCTTTTGAGATATAAGATTTGTATTATTGTATGTTAAATTCTTTCATATCAAACTATAAGAATACTATAAAAATTACCATCATTTGTTTTCCTCTTGAATATAAGATATTTACAGCTGTATCTACAGTTATACATTTTTGTGAAAGTAAAAGCTATTTTTGAGTCGATTTTTTGAATATTACGGAAGGTAAAATGTAATTATGGTTTTTATACACAATTACTCTAGTATCTATGCTGTGTCATTTTTATTGTATAGGTATTGAGTACTGGGCGTCCATACCAATGGAAGATCTACTCATAGTCCTGTTAAGGGTATTCACTGAGCATTAACAGTTCAAGCTTAATCCAATCGTGAAAACTCAATGAAACATGTTTATAGATATAATTAAAACTATGTTATTTGTATATGAATCCATAATTAAACTATATATTTCATTTAATAGCTTCATGGAAATATTAACTCAAATTAAAAAAAACTAATATAATTTTGTAAACAATTTAGGCTCGTATTTTAGGCAAAATAGTTCACTGACACAGTATAAAACTTTTCTTTGTGGCATTTTTGTTTCATATTTAATTTTAATTACATTTCATTACATTAATTACATTTTACTGGAATGAAACAGATGAAGCATGATAATTACAGTTTTTGACTTGTCATTTATTACAGAAATAATTTTTCAGTACCTGCCCTTAAATAATTACTCGTAACCATCTGCAGTAAGAAACTAGATTATAATTTTTTTATCTTATGCACTATTAGGCGTATAGTGAATAATCTGCACAATGGAACAGCTACATAGACTTAACACTACACAAAAATCCGTAGAATGGTACTCACAAAAATATCTCAAGGTTACGCCCATAAGTATTACTATTGCTTACGTGTAAAATATCCTCTATAGAATCATGCCCAACTATTTTTCATAATTAAAGGAATATATAGAAACATCAAATACACAATATCCCTTCCGGCTGAGTCGGAAGAAGGGTATATTTCACATGAGGCTACAAATTGAAGATACATTATTAGTTTATGAACTTAACACTGTGATACAAAACTTATGGATGAGGCATTGGTAGCTAAGGATGAAGTATATTAATCCGCAAAGGTTTCTTCCTAACTAGTTATATAAAAAAAATGTTTGGTCGACTTCTGTCCGTCTTACCTCTAGCCGATATATCCCTCTGATAAAGGATTACACCCTCGATTATATTACTTTTTCTAATGGTATCGATGATAATTAGTGTCATATTACGAGAATGAATAATCGAATTCATATTGGGACTTTCATATTAAGTGATATAAACTATTACATGTAAAATATTCTCACATATATGTTTTGTTCCTCCTTTTATGAGTAACCCTATTTTCAAATGTGGATCATAAGTCTTTTATTACCTACAGTACTATAGGAAAGAAGGGATCGTGATTTGTAATTACTTTAGAACATCAGTTCAAAAAAAATCTTGGAATATCGCATTGAAATTAAAATTGGAATTTTTTCCAATGACCATAATTTATTTCATCAGTAGTATGCCATTTTTTTTAAAGACATGAAGGAAATGTCTATGACGTACCAGTTATTCTACAAAAATTCCGTACGAAGGGGCGGGTATCAGCTAGTAAACATATAAAAACTTGAAACTCCTTATTTGTGCCTTAACACCGTTGCTCGTTATATATCGGCCGTCTACCAAATATGAAATATACAGAGTAAAATCAACCTGCAAATATCGATTGTAGGACTGTATGTCCATAATTTTGACGAAGCTGACGAAACCTGTCCGTGCACTACAGACCCCACTGTTCAGAACGGATGTGGCCGTATCGAGTGGTCGAGTAACAATATCGAAGTTATTCTCAGTTGTTATTCCTATATTAATACATAACTTATTATGTATAGTGAATTTGTTTGATGAAATTTCGTAAAACATATAAGAAGAAATCAAACAATGTTTGAGTGTACAGGCCCAAGGTGTGGCATATTATACTCTCTAGGTAACGGATACTTTTACACGAGTAAAGAGAAAAGATAAACTAGAACACGGTAATGATGTATGGACAAAAACTTAAAATAATCGCCTTTTTGTATGCAGTTAAAGAATCTTTAACTATTGTGTGTTACATTAGTCACACGTGCACTTCTAACCCCATGTATCTGGAAGTGTCAAACTTAAGGATGAACATTCTTACAATATTGTAAAAAGAAGAGTGAAATCTCAGTGAACTCTTTAAATAAAGCGTCTATAAAAAGGTAAAATTTAAAATTACACTGCACCTTAGCTGTACTTTTATTTTAAGGGTATTTATATCGGAAAGCCTAATGAATGTCGTTACACTCTAATTTTCAATTCGTTGTAATTTTTATAACTGATATGTAAACTAGGTAGTCAACAGATGTATAGAAGCATAAATATTACTTCATTAATAATAAAACAATAGTATACATATTTACATAAAATTTCATTTTGTATACAGTAAACTTTTATGTTTTTTAATGTTTTATTTTCCGGGTAGAACAAAATCTTAAAACCTCGGTTAGAAAAAACTTAACAACTGCAACAAATAGCAATCTTTACTGGTACATTTAAGCATATACGTTTACCACCGTAATCAATAGCATATTTACAAACTCCGTATAAATTTACAAGCCAGAAGTAGGTCTGAGGTCTTCCATTTAAAAAACAAAATATTAAATAGAAATATAATAGCTATAAAGACATTTTTAATTTTTGGTCTAGGTAATCAACATGTATTAGAGTGTTTATTTTTATGTCGTAATCAAAAGAAACTTATATTCAGAAATAATTAAGGATATTATGACCACAGTTCAGCAATATAATGTTAAAATCACCTGATTAGAGCAGCTAAAATCAAAATAGCTGATTGTTGCAGCCCACATTCAGTGCTGTCAGATAATAAAAGAGGATATTGTTGGGTAATTGGTTTTAAAAAACAGTAATTGGAAACAAACTATCTCCCTTATTTCACAACCAATTTTTAAAACTTGGTATTGTTGGATTTTTAATTAAATTGTGTAATAATTGAGACCTTTTTTACCATATATCGCTTTTAAGATATTTACGCTTAAAGATTTTTTAGAAATCACTATTTTGAAAACAAAGCTTGTAAGAAATTAAAATTTTTGATGTAATTATTACTTAAGGTTATAAAGGTATATACAAAATTTTAACCTAAACAATCCATCAAATATAAATAGTAAAGTAAAAAAGACAAAAACAAAACAAAATTGTGGCTATTTTAGTAATTATTGAGTTTCAGAAAGGTGAATATGATTGTTTTTGCCTTTGGTCCATGAGTAATGTCTGAAAATATTGGTAGAGGTTGTGGAACACTCTGTATAATGCTTTTATATACAGTGTCCTGTAATTCTTAGGACATGTCTATATACCGCAACTGCTCAGGTCATGGCAAACGCATTTCAGAATATGGAAATAGATCTTTGGTGCTTAGTTTCCTATCCGTCAGTCTGTATGTGTTTTTTATAGACAAATTCGCTCTAATATCTTAAAACGAATAAACAAATCCTACCTAATTTGGATAAAATATTTGTGGTAATAAGGCCAGTTATAAAAAATATTCATTAATATTTTCGAAATGGAGGCCATTAAATCTGATTAACTTTGAATGTCTTGAAATCTAGCAGGTATACAAAAATAAATCTGATCGTGGATTGTATCACAAATCTAATTACTCAAATACTATTTCAAACTAAAAGTAAATGTAATTCAAACTGAAAATAAACTCATTAAGCGCATCTTTACTGTAAAAAACATGGTTCGTGAAAATAAATTAACATCAGCTTTAGAGTATCTTATCCCTATTTTTTATTTTTGTCATTAATTATGCAAAACAATTTAAATACATGTTTCAGGCCTATCTAAGGATAGACTAGAATCATATATTTGATGTTTAATGAATTTATTAAAATATCTGTTGTTTTAGGACATATTTATTGGAAATTTTAGGAAAATTTAGTCAAGTGACAATCAGATGTATTTCCAATAAAACCGCTTACCTTTGATATTGTCATCTATAAAAGCATTATTGTCTGAATATTACTGTATGAATTTTCCTGCTGTTTATTATTCTTTATATATAACAGATAACCTAGTCACTTTATTTAGTTTTTTTAACATATATTGTGAATAAATTTAAGCTTTATGATAAATACAATAGTTTATTATTGCTAATTAGACGTTTGTTTTTGTCCTTCATTGTTCATAAAGGCGTTCATTAATGATAAATTTACAATATCTCTAGTAGTTTTTAATTTATTAGAAAAAAAGTTGCTTGGAAACAGATATTAATGTATTTCCTGTACTTTAAATGAAGGGACTAAGATGTGCTCACAATTGGCATATAAGATATTCTGGAGCTACCGTTTATTCGATTTTTGTATTGTGACCTACTCGTTGAGAACCTCAATGTCGACAGTGTTTTGTTACAGTAAATCTGTGCATATGATATTTTATATATTTTGTCATTATATTTGTGATAGAACCCTCTAAAATTCATTTTCTTGCAATATTTTAGAATAATTGCATATTTTAAGAAGTTAAAAGGTAAAATATTTTTATAGCCACTATTTAGAAAGTATTAAAGATAACATCATAATATATTTTTAGCCGCCATAAAATTTTGACCAAGACTTGGTAGGATTAAATTTATTAGGTTTTCCTTTTAGATTTTCCAAGATATTCCATTTTTAACAACAACAAAAAAGCGTACACTAACCGACAGAGGGGAAATTAAGCAATGTAGATCCATAATACTCAGTATATAAATGTATGTTTTGACCTAAGCAATAACGCTTTTGAAAATACGGTAGTATATTTATTGCTACGTGTTTTAACATTGTTCTCAACGCTTTTTTAAAATTATAGTTGAACTAACTGATATGGATATTACTAAATGATATTGATTCCTGTAGATGTAAAATAATATTTGAATTGTTTGTCAAGTGTGTTTGAATTATACTATTCAGTTTAAATAGTATAATTCAGTTTATGATGCGTCCTTAAAAATAATTGGCTCTTAGCCGTCGCAAAATTACAATTTCACGGTTCTAAATTTCCCGCTTTTTATTGGTATTCGAAAAATTAAAATAAATAAATAATTGTTTTTAAAGTGGTTAATTAATAGGTTGATATAATCTCTGACCATTTATATTTATTACACATGCCGGATTTACGCAATATCAGTTCCTCTGCGTTGTTCGTGCCATGATTTCAAATTAATTTTACTTTAAAATAAACCTGTATTTGAATGCCTAGAACCTAGTTTTTTACGTAAGTATATTTGATGCATAGTATTTTTACAATTGGTAATGAACTGTTTGTTTTTGACATATTAAGTAAACCACAGCAATGCAGTAAATATACTCATTGCAATATATTTTAATTATTATATATATATATATAATTTTATTTTATTGAAAAATAAATCGCAATATGGTTAAACGTTTATTATTCTATTCCGTTGGGGTAATTATTCATCTCATCAATACGGCACTGATTTAGCAGCCCCCAGATTCAAGGGGGTGCTAAATCAGCACATGAGCACGGTCAAGGCGCTGAATTAGGACCCCCCTATTCGAGGGGGGTGCTAAATCAGCACATGAACACGGTCAAGGCGCTGAATTAGGACCCCCGTATTCGAAGGGGGTGCTTATTCAGGGCCTGGACACGGTCACTGCGCTGATTTAGCACCCCCTTTCGTGACGTCAAAATGACGTCAGTAGCGAGGGGGTGCTATGTCCAGGGGGTGCTAATTCAGGCGCACACCGCCCAGATCACCTCTGTGGCCCTAGAGAGTACTTTCTACACTAATCCGACCCTGCATCTTTTGTCGCTATACCGGCAAAATTCTTTTCGAAGGTAATATTACTCAACACTATAAAATAAAACATGTTGACATTAAATTAATTACGATGTTAAAACACAGAAATTACACTTCGTCATTGATCCCAGACGACTCTACAACACCGTCCCTGCAACAATGTGCTTCTCAACTCTTAGTTCACCTGGTTAATTACTATGCAGAATATTTTGGTAAAAATCTTACCATTAACTCTTTCATTAACTGTTAATTTGGTGTAACTTCTTGGCTAAAAACCCTTTGATGGTTACAATATTCCTCTTTGAAGACTTTGTAGAATCTTCTATAGCTCAGACACTCAATTTCTCAAATTTCTAGTGATTTACGTCCTTGGGTATCCTTCCCTCTCTCTGGTGGAGTGGCCCCAACTAACATCTCGACCTTATATGACTTCTCTTTTGGCCTGAACTCTAGTCATTCCCTTAGTGGGAATGTTTTCGTCTTGGACTAAACTCCAGCGGGTTATGGAGTATGTCCAGTGCTTTATGAGTGCTAGTGCTGCAAGAGACTCCTCTCTTCTGGCATCTAGCCCGTGTCACAAATGCCAGCCATGGCATTGACAGTGTGGTGGGTGTGGTGCACGTGGCGTCTCCAAGCGGAACCCTTGCCAGACCTACGGGCTCAAGGTATACTGTCCCCCCACTAATATTACAGATCTTAGGCTCTTAAGTGTTTTTAAGTGTGTTATATTGAACTCCTACGTGTGTTAAGGAGGACTATGTGTAATGTTTACAATAGTATATGTGTTTTAATAAGTAACCACTAAATTATATAACATGCCATAATATTTTGCATTATATCGTACAGATCAGGTGAAATCAGCTTTGGAGCTAAGAGCTGCTTTGGGTTTTCTGCTTTTTGATTAACCCCACACTTCACACCACCTTGATAGCGCGGTGAAGCAGCGTCTCTAGACCAAGCCGGCGTTCTTCGGGCAAATTCTACACACTAAAGGTGTGAGCATTGTGTTCGTTGGGAGTCTTTCGTACTTCATTACCCGTGACTGGTGAAGCCTACATTGAAAGACACCAGCCTCCGCGCTTTGAACTGGTGGCAAGCCTTCATACATTGAGTGAAATAATTAATTAGTTAATAGCATTAACCTAATTAGGCCTACACTATTCTTTTACTATAATAATTATAAAGCATTAACCTATTTACCTATTCCTCTTTCTAGATTAAATTGTATTTGTATCGTTGAATTACCATAGCCTAGTATGGTCATTGTGTCGGTCTCAATTAATATTTGACTATCTCAAATTATATAATTTTTAACCTACTTCTCAGTAAGCACGTTAATTTTGTTCAAGGATTTTAAACTAACGATGACCTGTACATGGAAATCGAGTTTGTCATTGGAATCGTTCGAAGTAATTTTAATATACTATACAGGTTAAAAATACTTAGTTAGTATTACTATAGCTTCCCAGTTTAAAGCTTTTGTTAAAATAATGCAAATAGTCAAAATAGAATAGTAGTCTATTCTGCAAAATTTCAAATCCCATCTTCAAGAGAGAAACACTTGTAGTTATCACTTAAGCTGTTGATTGTTGTTTAATGTATGTTTTGTCATGTATATGGTTATTTTTGTGGGATGATAACTAAAAAGAATTTCATTTGCAGCTGACTGTAACACCAAAGGTGGGTTTTCGCTGTATTTTATAAGCAATTCGCGAATGTGCAAAAGCGATGTCCCTGGAATATGGTTCCGCCTCCATCATAAACTCTATATGCAAACCAATTGGATTAGATCATGCATAAAACATGAGGTAACTTTGTTACTCATAACAAGTTTTCTTGGGTCTTGCAAAGTGTTGACGTCTCTGCCAAACGTGTCATAATATTAACCAGAATTATAACTTTAATGTAGTAATATATAAAACAGAATTTTGATGTATTTTAATCTGCTTTATTACAATATAAAAATAATTTCATTCTTTAACATTAAGTGGTAATGCGTTTAGCACTTCTATGATACAAAGGGATTCATATAAACCATCTTTTAATGTTGTGGCGTTAACTACAACTATTTTTCAGCTACTTAAATAAAAAATTCAAATAATGCTTTCTTTAACCAGGCTAAGTTACAACTAAGAGCTCTCTGTAACACTTAACCTGTGGACTAACGGCTGAGAGGTGACTTCCGAAACACCACCAATGCAAGGACAGGATCGTTTCAGGATTGGTTACCCATCCAAGTAGCAGCCACGCTCGATGTTGCTTGATTCGGTTATCGCAAGATAACCGAATCAACCACTAACTACTAAAGAATGTTTGATTTTATATAAGTTATTGTCCCGTTATAATTTATTGTATCCGTCTTAGGCCTTGCGCCAGAATATTATAGATCAAGATATACAGCATATACAGAGCGTTCTGTAAAAGAAAGGCGTTAATACACTGTATTCTAATTGAGAAGGAAGCAAAAGAAATAACTTCTTGGTTATAATCACCACGTTATTTTGGCAAAATTAAGAAAATATTTATATCATGCATGAGGAAAGGGAGGAAAGCATACAATTGCTGTAAACCCTTGCTGTCTACGTTTATAGTGCAGCTTGTTGAGGAGATTAGTCACCAGACCAAGCTCTCATCTTCAATTCAGAATAAAGCTAGAGAATGTCTGAAGAAACCTTAGTTTCAGCCAAAATAGTGTTAGAATTGTCTCAAGACGAAATAACGTAGTGAAGGCTAGGTAGTCAGTGAACGTGGAGCAGTGAGGATTAAAAAGTATTCTCCTCAACATGCATATAGCCACTATGATATATATATATAATATATATATATATATCATTGGCAAATTAAAAATCTATTGACATCTCTGAATTCTTCTTGAAATGGAGGTTTCAGTCAATGCAAATGCATGCCTCAGCTATGGGTCCTCAAACAAACCGCAGTTTCCTCGCCATTCATAATAGGTGCCAGTAAAAATTTCACTGAGATTTTACGCAATGTGTAAACAAGAATACTCCGAAAGCAGTTAGGAAGCGCGAGAAAGCTCATCTTCCAACATACGTCTTCCTGTGCCGGAAAAATTAAAAGCAGGAATAAGATATAAATCTAAGCCGGGACATCAGGTTGTCCTGATACAATGTTACAATGGTTAAATCTTTGCCACTGTTCCCTAGTGCTTGCAGGACATGCAAATTTATGAGGAGAGTCGTTCAATCGGTTAATTCTAACACTAAAATGCGCCAGGTTTAGTAGACGCCTTCAGATGAGTTCTCTTGGAAATAGTACGGTCAAAATTATAAACTGCAAAAGATAACCCAGAGAATGGGCGGTGACAAGGAAGAACTCAAGACCATGTGTCCCAGGGACATTCAGCATTCTTGGCCTCGACAGCTCATAACTAAAATAGTTGCCAAAGAAGTCAGACGAGTCCATTTAGTTCAAACGGCGTGTTTAAAGACACTCTGTATATGTCTAACAATCTCGATCAGGGAGAAACCTAACTTTATATAGACGCAAAGGAAGTAGTGCCAGTCCACAAAAAAGGCAAATTAATGATGGAATGGTTTGGCTAAACTGTAGGACCTGAGAGTCCCTGCAGATGGAGGGTAATTACGCCTGGTTTTGTTTCACCAAACCAGAGAAACTTTTAAGGCCCACATTTGTATTGTCATTACTGAAAATGTGATTGCATGTACCGACATGCGGCAGCCTGTGCAATGGCTCCATCAAATAAGGAGCCATTGCCGAACTGACATGCCGAATATAAAGAGAGGACCTCGAACATATTTTAAGATTCAGGAGATGCAGATACGAAAGTCCCACGCTATACCTGGACTCCAGGTGACTCTTATAGGGTTTGGCCTCATAAAACTCGTATTTCTTGAAAGCTCTAGGTGGGAGTGAAGCTGCAACACACAAATGGTGGTTATCGCCTTGGTTATCACGGATCTCCTTGGTCAGGCAGCGGTTCACGATGCTTTATAGTGTGATACTCTTCCTACTACTTTGTACAAGAGTACAGAGAGAAGTTGGATGAGGTGTAATACTGTTTGTCTTAGGAGTGGTTTTCCCAGAGCTTTTCATTTGGAGGTAGAAGGGTGTAAGGTAGTAAGGTGGTACTTCACCGATAAAGCCGTTGAAAGGGTGCTTTTTTATGTATGACTTCGAATGATAAAAGTTATCAAAACGATCTATTTTTTCTCATAATCAATCGTCACCCTAGCATAAAACATTTATACTTGTCAAAACAATTTACAAACTCCAGTGCCTTTTCTTTCATGTACTGAATAGTTACAACGACATTAAGTTGCTTAAAGTAATAATAACTAAATATTCTGGTTATATTTAACATTATTAATGGCATCAATATTCTTGGAATGCAATGTTAAACTAGCTATAAACTGCAAAACTTTACTGTTCATTCTATAAAAGTCCGTATTCATTTTATAAAGGCTCATGTTATAAAATGTTCATATTTATGTCGGTCAGTGTATTTTCAAAGTTTAGCTATATGATAATCTGTGCCTTTTAATTTACTCCTCTCTGGGTACATTGATCTATTCGTTCTCTAGGGCATTTTTACAATAATTACAAATGATTTACTAGCAATAGTTTGTAGGAGTTTGTAATAACGTGAAAAGAGGTCTCCGTTTTGAGATAAATGTATAGCCCTAAGATAAATTAAATCTTTAAAAATATATTTTGAATTTTTAACCGAAGCTTTAACTATAACAAATATTGACCACCCCTTTAAATGCAAATATTTTTTATACAAATACTTTTTTATTTAAATATAATTTAAGTATATAAATTTGTTCTACTTAACTTGTATTAAAATAGCCAGTTAATGTTGAATAATCTTCTTGGAATATAATTGTACTAAAACTCAACAAACTAAGTTCTGTTGTCAAGTTTTCCGCTGCTGCTGTACTCCCTGGAGCCTGAGGCCGAGCTAATGCAGTTACCTTGATGAAGCATTCATGCTCAGTCTGGTGACCAAAGCTCCACTCTCCTCCACCACTCTCCGTCCTTTCATACCGCCATTTTTTAGATACTGTTTTAATGAAATGTTTCTACAAATCTAGCACAAGTGTTAAAATAATTCTCTAATATTTTCTAAAAATTAAAATCCTCATTTAACAGAACTAAATTATCTGAGAGGCATGTTAAGATACTCTAATCGGTGTTCAATTTTGAGTTTTGTATGTTCTCAATATTCATAACCGTTCATTATATTTTCTGAAACACAACACATAAAAATGTGTTGATTGTTCTACAAGATATTACATAGACAGGAAAACTATGGATAAAGATATTAATTTTAACGTATATGTATAAAATATTACTGGATGAAATATACTTCAACATTTTATTTCCAAACAATGTTATTACTATTTATAAAAAAACGCATAATGGTCTTAAATAATATTTCATTTACAAAACTTAATTTATCAAACATTGCAGCAATGTCATTGTTTGAAACTATAATTCGTATACATTGCAAAAGTTTATATTTTCTTTTTCATCCTTTTATTATTTTTTTTATTACAAAATTGCTCAAATTTCATACCGTACATACATACAAATACAATTCCTTGTTTAGTGATAAAAAAGAAGGTATTCTACCAAAAACGATTGCACCACATTTACTAATACACTTTAGGGGCGGTTTTAATAAATATTATCCTATCTGCTATTGCTGTTGATGAAAGTGTCACCAAGTGCACGTAGGCGGTTATTTCCCTTATTATTAATGTGTATGCATTATCAGTAACACATAATAAACGTAATAATTCAACAATAAATAAAAACAAATGATAGGATGTGCGCTGGTATTCACACCACAAGCTTCCGTGTAATTCATCCAACTCGAGTACATGGGAGAAATGAAAGGATTACTTATAGTCACACAGCTTCTGAAGGTATGGTGATAATTTTAAGCCTCTTAAGGTACTATAATTCAAATAGCATCCTTGGAGCGCACTATTCCTCTTTGGGATAGGAGATGATAGGGCCAAACTGACCAAGAACATTGCATTCAAAGGCAACACAATACCGCGCCATGAGAGCGATAAAAAGCATAGACGTGTGTGCAATGTAACATCTAAATTACCAAGTTTGCAAGATTCGATGACTAGCCCGTAAGTTGAAGGTAACGGCTATGATAATAATAATGGGCTGTAAAACATTACTTTATGTACTACAATGACTCAGTCGTTATATTGGTCAACAATGATTCATGCCAATTTTAGGTTATTAAACGTGGATCGTCAAGGCATATTGCATATTTAACATTTTGCTTTTATAACATAAACCATCCACGATTTAATACATTGACTGTTTTATGCTCACTTGAACTTCGATCATTGTCCTGCAACTCTTGTCAAAATAAGTTTCTTGGTGTATAATTTCAGGAATAGGAACGGCTTCTACACTAAAAATCGAATCTAGCAGCAGATTTGTATTTTTGGATGCAGGGAAAAAACTGTAATGCGACGAATCTGACATTTATGCTTCATCGTTCCTCTCTATAAAAGAGCAATGAAACAGAAACTGAGGATAGATGAGAGACTCGTTACCTTACCATATGCCATACATCTTGTGAATGAATAACATTTTAATTTTGATCATAATTCTGATAAAACATATTTCGAATACTCGGAACAGAAGAATAGACAACATTTCCGGCATTGGTTTCGATTCGCCTAAAATCCAAGCAAACTTCATAAACAACCATTCTATCTAGAAAAGTGCTTTTTATGCAGAGTGGTGACATTTGGCGTCATTGAGATTTAGCTATATTTTTGAGAAAGACAGTAAGGTTACTGCCATTGCTCAATTCACCGTGAGGCAATGCTTTTTGATCTCTTTCAGGTTCCACAGTTGCGTCAATTAGAAATGAACCACACAACTAAATGGATCCAACATGATAGGAAAATATTGTCACATATCAGGCAACTCTTTTCTGACATACTTACCAACTGACATGGGACACTTATTTCTCGGATTGATTGTGTTCCATGATTTGCACAATCCCCAGACTTATCACCTTGAGACATTTATTTGGTTCTGAAGCTATCTAAAATGTAATGTCCATGTATTAAATATTTGGGACTTACTTTTTAACTGAAGCAGTGTAAGTCAAATGAAATTGTTACTTAAATTGTACTTGAGTGATGGTGAAAGGATACCATTTGCGGGACATCTTTCATTATAAATTTAAATAGCAAAACCAAAACATAGTTTAGCTGATTTTAATAATAGTTGTTCATGAGCATCAAAACCAACACTTTTTTGGTTCATCTAATATAAGAGGAATATCCTTATTGTACATTAGTGTGAAGCGCATTCTATTTAAGGTAATGTCTTAACCGGATAGCTGCTATAGAAAGTATTTGGGCTTGATTGGAAATAGCAGTAAATGTTATTGGTGGAATTATAAAATATTAGAACTTGGTGATATTTTTTCTGAATTTTTTTGGCTGTATTCCTATGAAGTGCGTTAAATATACTTGTTATTGTTATTTTATAGTTTCATCCAAAAATTGTTTTAGTGGCAATATTCTGTAAGATGATGGAGGTGCGCTGTGTTCTCTGATAGAAGCGAAGCAGCCCTTTAAAATCCTTTGGTAGCCCAATTAGTAGGTCTGGATGCCTAAGGGTCCAACAAACTGCATGGCCCCTAGATAAGGATGTCTATAACCTCGTTATTTCGAGATAAGCGTTTAGTATGACAAAACTAGTACTCAACAATCAAAGTAGTACAAAGCTACTATTCTGCAAAACAATGTGGCAAACAGTTATACTCTATATATTTAAAACTATGAAATAAAACAACAGGTTCTATATCTGTTAAGTCTTGAATTAAAACTGTTTAATCCCTTCTATTTTTTAATTGAAAATAACTTAGAAAGGAACGTAAATGGACCCAACATCTTATATGACTTTTACGTAAAAGATAGAGAGATCAACAACAACTCTATAAACACGTCGATGTGAGAGTGTGGTCAGCTACAGCCACAGATGCCTGGGATTTATTATTATAGCTGGTGGATAGATGCCAGCATTGTCCAGTGTCCAGTGTGACTGGGGACTCGTGTTTAAGCGTAATGACTTGTGTATCAGTAGCAGCCGCCACCGGGCAGTCTGGGAACTCTACTTTATTGAGTGTAACAAACGTCATAGTTACACTCCGCAGTGGTTTGCAACTAACGCGTTTTAACGCTATAGAGTTTGTAATTACTATACATCCTTGTTGACGGCGCTGCTAAATAAACTCAACAGTGATAATACTTGCCAATATAATCTAAATGGTAATTTAAATACTCCTAATAGATAAATAACAATGCCTTTTATTTTTAGCATTGCTCAGTACACTATAATTTGTTTGCAGAACAACTCATGTCACATTGTAATAAAAAAAAACTAATAAAATTATTAAGTGGAAACTATAATATAAATTAACAATGATGGTAACAACTAATTAAAAAATATATCATGACCTAATAATTAGATTGTAAAAATGACTTTTCTGTTTGCTCTTAGAAGTATGAACAGAAGCTACATCTATGAACAGTTCGGGAATATTATTAGATATCTTAAGTTCGTGGTATGAGAAACTCCTCTTGCCAACTTACTCTGTGGCAGTGAAGTTGTTTGTCATGGTGGATGATGCACTGAGGGACCTTGTTCCGGAACAGCAGATAGTATAGATAATGTTTCCTTCCAAAATCTCTTGGCTTTGTGAATCATGCAGTTTTTCATTAGGTTGCAAATAGTTTCTATCGGAAATATGTTCAGTTCATCTCTATAAGAAGACTCATGTTCAAAGTGCTTCAGGTAGAAAATTAAGCATAACAGATCATTCTGAATCCTTTGTATTCTTTGGGTGGCATTCCTTCCATAATCTTAATAGCAGTGAAGAACACTGGTAAAACCAAAGGTTCCGTTAAATTTAGCTTTAGAGATTGTGGCAGCAAATTTTGAATTTAATAAGATCTCTCTGCCTGTCTGCCTGTTACGTGGAACGGGAGACATGCCCGGAAATTCGAGCACAAACTTTAGTAAGCTTTTATCTTGTTGCGTACCTCCAAACCTTTACCATCGGAAATAGAACCTGCTCTTCCCTTACTTAAAATACCTGTATGAAAATTGTTGGTGCCACATGAAGGACAGTGCTCTATCTTTGTTATCTAATCTATGTTTGGTTCTAGCCAATTTTCGCCTTACCACTTTGCGATATTTTTTAAATCAACATATATTTGAGGAATAGCCCTGGCTGCAAAGGTGAATCCATAGGACAAGTGCAGCTGGCACATATTTGTATAACGACGGACTGTGCGGTTCTTCACACATATGATAAAACCTGAAGTGTACAAATTAAACTGGACAGGCTCTCTTGTGGCACACCTTTCCAGTGTATGATTAGTATGATTAGATCGGGAGATGCCTCATTTCCTAACTTCGTAATCTGAACTCTGTCTTCGAGGTATGTTTTATAAATAAGCAACAGGTACACCATTGTTTACTATACTCTAGGTGAATTAAACTTCTTACAATAAAAAAGAGAAATGTTGCAGTGCAATGAAAATTAGTTTTTAGTTGTTAATTTTTGTTTCAAACTAAATTTTCGTAGCAAAAGTTCCACAACTTTTGATCAATAGTCTGTTAAAATCAGAAATACCGAGTTATCACCAAAATCACAATTATAGGCTTATTAAAAGACACGTTTAATCCTCAAATACTGGCTTTGGGAAAAGATATTCAGCGGAGAAGATTTCTTACTAAGATTTATATTTTAACATATTTTCCTAGACAGGCAGAAAAAATGCCATGTGAAACCTCTGAATTTCTCTTGGATGTCCCACTGGCGAACTCTTATTTCTCCAACTACTTTACTAAAATAAAATACCCTCTTGTTTTTTACAATCAAATAGGCATAATGAATAAACTTGAACTGAACAACCTGAATACTTTGTGTTAACAGCTGCCACATCTTTTGGGTTGCACGAGCAGCAAATTCCGACGCAATGTATCCGCCATGTAGTCACATTCTATTGGAAGATGACTGTAATGTTAATTTTATACTACCTCGGATTTCAATTTAAAAAGTCTCGTCATGCTGTTGTGGCTATGACATTACATTAGACTCTTCATCATTTCAAACGATAAACTAATTCTGCCAAACTTTGTAGATCATGCAACATTTGCTGTTTGCAAAAACTAAGCTACAAACGGTTCTACATTTTCATTAGAATTGAGGAGCCTATGTGCATATTTTAAAACTCACGGCTCTTCTATTTATAAATGTATGTAATTGAGTATGCGATTGATAATAATTCACAAATTAAAACATGCTGTTGAAGAATATTGTAGCAAAACATGTTCAAGGGTTTTTGGTAAATAAAAAAACCTTCTATAAAAATATAATTAAATTTAAAGTTTTAGTAATTTTTATTGGTTTTTTTTATTTTATGATATTTTGTAGTGCGTAATAAAGGTATTCATCTACGCTTGGCTACTAATGCATGTATCCAAGCCATGTAGTGCCATGGATGGTAATTGATGTGAGATATACAGTTGGTATAAATAATCTTTCTGTTCGGAAGTGATATTCTGAATAGACTTTTGCTGGACGAAAAGATTCATTGGCTTTTGTGTATTAATGAAGTTAGCCAGATACTGAAAGTAGTTTAAATTGAGGCTGACTGTATCTCAAGATAGCATTGAGAGGGTGATATCGATTCTTTTTCTTACAATGATTAAGAGAAGTCGAAACTTATGGTTTTAGGGTATACAGTAGCATTAATTTAAAATAAATATGCTTCTTTTTCAGTTCCTAAAATGCATACATTCTAATGTTCTCTAAGCTCGTAATATATTTAATAATAAATTGAAATGTTATGCATTTCAGCAAAAGACGCAGAATCTACTTTCCTATTAGACAGAAAAATACTATAGACCAGTCCCTTATAAAGTATCAACTATCAAGATATCGGCTTTATAACGTTCGTCTTTTTCAATACATAAAATACAAATGAGGAGATTTCGCAGTGTTTTGTATGACTAGAAAAGTAATCAACAATAGGTTTCACTATAAAATTACATTACTATCAATTACTATCCAGGCAATGAAACATTTCTAACCATCAATCCTCAATTACTGAAATGTGTTTTCACCTTTAGTTAAAATTACTATAATATTTAATGTTCTAAAATTGTTCAACTTTGCACAAAATTTTCGATTAATACTAATGAAATTCATTTTGATCATAAGTACACATTTACTTGTAAATGTTGTGACGGTATAAAGCACGGTATGTGTGAGCACGACGAACTCAGCTATGTATGCTGACCTGGCTGTCAGGTAGAATAGAAAGAGATAACAGCTGATATCTAGAGAGGAGCGTGACCAGCATGTGTCTGCCGTCCCACATATCCTCTCCACATCTAGGTCGAGCAGCAGTAGTAGGCACCTGACTTGGCTCCACAGTACCGTCTAATCCCTCCAGAACATCCTAGCTCAACATTCCGTGCACAAATTGCATTTAGGAGATGCTTTCAACCCGAGAGTGTAGCGCACGTCCATCTAATCCGTCGGTCTTACACCTTAATCACGTCTTTGTCTCGAGGTGCTTTGTCTTACTGCTTGCTCTCTAGGAAAATTGGATGGAGAATATAAAACAGACAACTGGGACAGCACAACTTCTAGTAGTTGTTTGTTTCTTTGGTGTATATTTTAGAATACATTTTCAAAATACTACACTAATACACAGTGTAGTCTAAAAATTAGATTTTTTCTTCAAATTTAAATATCTTGTATTATTTAAAGATAATATTCTTCCGTTCAAATTATTAAAATAAACAGTCATATCTAGGTCATAGAGTAACTTTAAAGGACTGATTAGCAGTAATTAATAACTTTTTTGAACCTGTTTCTGTATTTATAAAGGTTTCATGATAGTGTCCATATACACGTAAAGAATTACAATATAGTATAGCAGTGTTGTGAGTGAGGAATTTTGTACAGGTATGACAATCCTTGGTCAAATGATGGATGTAAATAGATTCAAAGAAATATTCGTTATCCAGCAAATCGTTTACAGCAAAGTAGGAAATTTTTCATTTGTTTATATAAGACCTTACTCAACATAGTAGGTTATATTTTAGACGCGTAGGGCTAAATTTCATATGCAAATCAATTAAGTATTTCTTTTTCTAATTACATATATTTGATACTCCCTATCGTTTTTTTGTATGGACTAGCGTGTGTTCTAACGTATTATATAACTTATACTTCCCCGCCACTTGGTCTATATTTATATTTTCTCTTATATATGTATATATAACATTCCATTGATTTTACACAGAGAATCACGCTTTTATTTACATTTTACCTAAATAGTCTTAATAGGTTTTGCCTAAGGGCAAATTTGCGTGACAGGATTGTAAGTGAAGCTGGTATATTTTCAGTGCTACTATGATACTGGCAGAGAAGAAACACTTTTAGCGGTTTATGTATAGAAAGATACTTATGGTCTTTTGAGTATATTATAGTATATATCAATGGGGTGGAGTGAAAAAGAATATGTTATTATATTTTAATTATTGGTTTTGTCTTGTTTTTGTTCCCTTAGTCTCATTTAACTTAGTCCTAAAAGTACCGTGGTGCTTCCGGATGACAGGATAAGGATGGGTGAAGTTGGGAGTAGAGGCCACCACCTGTCGAGATCCTTGAGGGAGGATTATAGGCAATTATCTCAGTATTGTCTCCATGGAAGAAGGGAAGACCAGCTCTAAAACCAGCTTCTCCAATCAAAGAGGACGACTAGCAACTGTCGTTAACACATCCAACTCCAACAGTTATCCTCTGCATTATGCTAGACCTATCTATCTACCCTTGCACTAGAAATTATCGAGTAATAATGTGCTGCTCATAACCATCCATAGGGTTGTCCATTTAAGTTACAAATCGGTTTTTTTTCTTGTACAGTGCATTTTCAACTATAAACATAATGTTCACTAAATAAATTTTACTTGTACTCAAGTAAAAAGATATTGAAACACATCGTAAATGTTAGGAAGTCATTACCACTGGGCAGTAATTTAGTGAATGTATCTAGGTTAGGCTTACTGGGCATAAAGTTACAAAACAGTAACACAGTACCTGGGACATTGTACTATACATAAACATGTCCCATTTACAATTTAGCACCTTTGTTTTCGCTCTAGTTTGAATACGTAATCCAACACGTAAAGGGCAAGCTAACATAGTTCTAGTTTACACAAACTTTACAAATCTCTGTGTCACAGCAATTTTGATACAGCTTTGATCCCTCATCCCGCTTTACATTAAAACTAGTCTCAGGTTACTCATTGTACACGCGCGATGTTCCCTAACGACAAACTTGTTGCAAGGGTCATTAAATTTATTCCTTAACTGTGATATTTGCTAGTATCTTGTATTGTTATCCTTTACTATTAAATTTTAATTAATAATCATTAACTAAAATTGTTATTTCACAATTTCTTCTCATGAACAACCGGCTTCTGTACTCCGCATATTATTATCGTACCAAAATCTTAA
Source organism: Homalodisca vitripennis (assembly GCF_021130785.1). Taxonomy (NCBI): domain Eukaryota; kingdom Metazoa; phylum Arthropoda; class Insecta; order Hemiptera; family Cicadellidae; genus Homalodisca; species Homalodisca vitripennis. The sequence goes on along the minus strand of NW_025779128.1, from coordinate 19,788 downwards.
AGACTAAACGTATGGAAAAAACTGCTTTTGATTTTTCAATCTGTCTGCAATAAAAGGAACTCAAGACCTAAACAGTTTAAAAGATATATATTTCAACCAGGAAAATATCTACTGTACCAGTGATAAACAGACAATATATAGGAGAGCAGGGAGTTTTTATACCGCACTCATTGAAGAGACACGTTTATTAACTTTGGAAGCAGTTATGCTGAAGAAGTATCTCTAAAGACACAATAATACGTAAGATTTGGGTTATACCTGCAGATTCACATCCTACATCCATGTCAATAATCACAACTGTGTGGGTTTACTGTCAAAAAAGTGCACTATAAAAACAGTACGTTAGATATTCTAGGTCAAGAGTACACTCAGGACCGATCTCAGTAAGAATGTGATTCGGAGGCAATTGCTACCTTCCTGTGTGGTTATTGCCTCCTCCCTCACTATAATACACAACTCCTAGAGGATCCACAAAACTTGCTTAGACACTTCTTAACATTATAGGTCAAGTGTACACTCAGGGACGGTCTCACAAAGAAGGTGATTCGGAGGCAATTACTACCTTCCTGTGTGGTTATTGCCTCCTCCCTCACTATAATACACAACTCCTAGAGGATCCACAAAACTTGCTTAGACACTTCTTAACATTATAGGTCAAGTGTACACTCAGGAACGATATAAATAAGAAGGTGATTCGGAGGCAATTGCTACCTTCCTGTGTAGCAATTGCCTCCTCCCTCACTATAGTACACAACTCATAGAGGATCCACGAAACTTGCTTAGACACTTCTTAACATTCTAGGTCAAGATTACACTCAGGAACGGTCTCAATAAGAAGGTGATTTGGAGGCAGTTGCCATACATTAAGGTAGCACCTGCCTTACTCCTCACTTTCAAACGCAATCCTGGAGGATCCATACCCATTTACCATACCCATATCCATACCCATATATATATAATTTGAACGGTCACCATATTACATAAAAAATAGCTAAATAGCCTTAACGTTAATGGCCGCCGCCTTGAAAAGTTTTATTTTTTACGGCTATCTAACGAACTTATTCAAGCTATTTGCAAATTCTCTATCCCAATTGTATCCTGAATGTAATAAAAATATTGAATTTATTGTATTCTCAAAAGTGGTATTAATATTTTTGGCGGTTTTGGGTTCTGGCGAACATGAACGGAATAAATTCAATAGATTTCCCGGAATTTCCGTCATGAGAGTAATCACCGTAGCCTATATAGTCGGATTTCTGCGAAATCTACCTCATATAGCAAACTGTCTTTCCAAAAAAAATAAATAGTTTTTACATATTATTTGATTCTATTAAAGTAAATTTTCAATCGATACGAAATTGAAATACACAAAATTACTACATAAAGGTACCTTTAGTACTTTTCATGATACGTGCAGAATTTCCTCAGTATTTTATATTATATGAGATTAGAGCTAATGAAATATTTAGTAATAAACCTTCTTGATACAGTTGTGCAGGGTTGTTGCCAGACGTTATGGTGTAGGTATGGTAGAGTGGGGGGAGGGGAACAGGAGTTATTGTACCGTCACTACATTCTCTACGGGCACATTCCCTACTGTGCCATAGCATTCGTGAAATTCAACAAATACCTTTACATTCCACAACCTGTGAAAATATCTTAATAAGTACAATAATTAACACTGAATGTTAGAAATAAGATGACGATAGTAGATAATAATATGGGGTTCCTGGCGCACTTTCGGAGCCAACCGAAAAGCAATGTAAAAATACTGTTCAATGTACCATAAAGGAAGCTGAGAAATAACACAGCAAATCTCAATGAAAAATTAACCGAATCTACAGTCGTTCGTCTCCAAAAGCGATCGGTACATTACTATCTACTCTGTGGAATGAAAAATTAACCAAATCTACAGCTGTTTGCTTCTACTTTCTTAAGCTGTGCTTTGTAAAATGTTGTCAAATCTGCTACGAATAAAGGAAAAATCTTCGAAATCTTAATAAAATTTAATCAATTTAAAACATTTTTACTAAAAACATACTGTACTTTAATAAAAAACTTTTCTACTAAATAAACAACATGAACTCACCAAAGTCTCTACAATTTCTAGCATTAAAAACAGTGCAACAAAGATGAATTCAGTGAATTGCCGGTTTATTTTCAACAACAGTTGATACCGTCTTCGATACTTTCCTTAAATGATACAGAATTCAAAGAACTTGTAAAGTCTTTTGCAGAAAAAACGTCTAATGGAGTGTTTTACTATCGGCAAAAAACTAAAAAAGTAAGGGATTACATATTTAATATAATTACGAAAGATATTGAAAAGAAAGTAAAAAATAAACAAACAGAGAGTTTTCATCGTTTTTTTTTTTTTTATGAAATTTTTCCCATATTATACGTCCTTTCAAGATAATCAAGACTTAATTGATGAATTTCTTAGGAATTTTTGTAAGTATCAAGATTTATCAACACAATTCATTAAAGAGCATTATAGAATTTTTCTTAGAGAATATAGCCACATTTTTTGTGAAACAAAAGGTATTACTGTAGATAATATTCCATGTGATTCCTATGAAGAAAGACACCAACTATGGTTATCAAAACAGTACTATGACGTTGGGGAGGGACTGCAAGTTTTTAGAGTTAAGACTTTATTCTACAAAGTTAATTGTTATAATTTCTTTATCTTTAATAGTCTTCTTTCCAGTAACAACCAAGTGTAATTTTTCATTTTTGTTTAATTCTTTAATCTTTTTCTCATCCAAAACAGTCAAAAATCTGTTCGGTAAGTGTACTTTACAATCTTCCAACTCGGCAATTATTGTAAACCCGAATTTATCTTTCATTTTCTCCAAATTCATGATTTTGTACTTCTTTTTTTCTTCTAATTCATTCAACTTCTTATACTCTTTAAACTTGCATTCACCAATATCATTTAACTCTTTCAAGAACTCCATTTAAATAGAAAAAATTCAAAGACGGAAAAAATGAAATTCGCTAACCTTCACTCGAGAAGTCGGGGAGAATGTGAGTAAAACCGCATTCTTTTCACGAGGTTCTTCGTTTAATTTCTCCAAATGTACTATAAAATCATCAAGGATTTCTGGTTCAAAATCATAAACAAATTCTACATCTAGATAATAAAAAAATACAGGTAATATCTTTTCATAATAAACGTGTGTATCGATACCTACAAACCTAATGTATTCTTTGAAAAGGAAAATAATTTTTTCAACGGTTCCAAGAGATAAGTAAACATTTTTATTCTGTTTTCTAAATTCTGTAACAAATTGTGTTTGTTTTTTACCTCCATATTGCAATTTTGTTAAGCAGATTATTCAAATGTGTTAGTTTATTTCGAAATTTCTTAGGTTTAGGTCTTTCATACAAAATTAAATTACAATCTCTACAAACTAAATATCTTTTATCAATAATTTCTCCTCTATTATAACACTTGTAACAGTTGGCATTATACTCTTCCATTTAAACAAAAAGATTTTTTTTTATAAATGGAGATTATGGAACTAAGTCTGCCGAGGTATAAATTTTTCAGCACAAATGTTTATGTTTACATTTCTACAACAGAGATAAATATAAATAATTTCATTCTATTGTACAACTATTTAGGATATTTTGTCTATGATTACAAAGATTATTCCGGAAGAAATCGAGATTTTTCATCAGCGAAAGAGTATATTTTTGAAGTTTTAGAAGGAATGAAAGAGAATAATATGAACATCATTAACTACTGAATTTCTCTAATATCGTTCTTAATCACATCATAGGCTAAAAATTTCTCAGAAAACCACAACAACATAACAAATCGCGTTTGTAACAGCTTTTTGAAAATCCATATTGATAATTATAATCGTTCTTTGAACCAGAAATATTTGTCATACTCTTTGTTGTATCAATGACATAAATAGGTCTATCCGCTAAAAATTCTTTAGGATTGTAATACATTTCCTTATTATTACAGTAAACTTTCTTAAAATCTTGATACATCTGATACATGATTCTGAAAAGACCTCCGGAAATGTTTAAATTTTGTAATTCATCTGGATAATAAGAACCGTTCAATTTTACTCTGATATTTTTTTACATTCAAACTATCAAACTTTGAAGGATTTTTCTCTCTTGATTATTCTGTCTATCTGTTTGAAAACCTATGATAACGAACTTGGGATTGAAAATATTTCTATAAATATTTGTAATATCGAACGAATAAGTTGTTCCGGAAATACCTTTTTGTTCAATACATTGCCAATCTAGAAAATTAAACATAATGTTTTGACTTTTTGTAATTTCATCAATTTACCTTATTTTACTCGTGATTTTATAATCAATCATTGGAACTCTAATAAAAAAAATCTGTAATTGTTATTTTTCCATCAACAGGCATAACATTTCCAGTTGCAGTCTTCAGAATCACATCATCGTCTTCTGCTCTTATAAAACTTAGATAAAATCCTCCTTTATAGATCGGAATAGTAACATTTTCAAAAAATCCTAATCCAAAATGAGATAAATTTCCAGCTGCTTCAAAAACACCAAATTTAAAATCTGATTCAAAGCCATTAGAAGTTTGAGAAATAACATCACTTTTTGAATACGAAATAGTTCCTTTAATTGTGCTTAATTGGCCACTGTTTTCGACTTCTTCTATCAATTTATTGTGTTTTCTTACTTCAATCTTAGAAAATAAAAACGGTATAAAATTATCGATTAATCTAACATTATCAGTTCCAAGATATGCTTGACCATCTTGTTTTGTTAAAGTTCCAGAAATATAAAACTGGAAGTTAGACGAGCAAAAGTTATCTCCAAAATCAATATTAAACTCAGTTCTTTTATTCGGTTCATTCAAATGTTGTTTACTAATTGGATAGAAATTTTTAAACTCCGCCCTTTCAATATCACTAGCATATTTTCTGTAGTCCGCCATTTAATAAGAGAAAATTTAGAAATTTTAAACATCATGTATAAGAAAGATATCATTTTTTTCATCGATCTAATGTACGTTTTTATAAGAAAAGATATAAATTTTAGTAAAATAATTAAAAAGATTAGAGTCATTTTTAATGATCTACTTCGTCATATTCAGGATTCTCTTCCTTAAATTTTGCGATCTCGGTCACATATTTCAATAAAATTTGCACAGGATAGTAACCGCTATCTATAATATTGTTCCAATCAACTGTATCTTTATTTTCATCCAAAAACTTTATACTCAAGTGTTGATAGAGACAAAGAACAGACATATGATCTTTTAATTGATAATGTATATTTTCTTGAATGAACTCTGGGGACAGAGTTTGATATTTTGCAATGTTATACCAATTCAATTTGTTTACGTATAATCTCATCATATCTTCGGATAATTCATATTTTTGAGAAATGTCATCCCAATGTTCTTTTTTCAAATCTCTTTCGTGTTGCATTATAAAAAGATCGAAAGCACTGTAATGTCCCGCCATCTCTATTTATTAAGAAAAAATTTCAAGTTTTTATAAATTGGCTCTTTTTAGTGTTACATTCAGCACATTTTCCAGATATTCTCTTAACTCCATTGATATTTGCGTAATATTTTATATCATTTGTTGCAGTTTTTGCCTTTCACCTCACACAATATATGAGCGCCATTTATAAAGGAGAAATTTTGTCATCATAGCCGCCTAATCCATTAAATCTGTTATCAATATTTTCAAAAGTTTTATTAACATCTTCTTTAAATTTATTAAAGTTTTCTTCTAGTTTATTTACTTTATCGAGATATAAAGAGTATTGATCATCTATTCTTTTAAGTAATTCATTATTATGTGTTACTTTCTCATTGAAACGTGTACCAAAATTTTCAAAAAAGTTTACTTTCTCATTGAAATGTGTATCAAAATTTTCCAGAATTTTTGTAACTACTTCACTAACTAATTCATTAACATTATTTTTATATGTATTAAAGTTTTCTTCTAGTTTATTTACTTTATCAAGTAATTCAGCAACATCGTCTACTGATCTTTTACTTCTTTCATCAAGTTTTTCATAGACTTCTGTTGTAAAATCTTTAACATGCTGTTTATGATTCTCATAATTTTGTTTTAGTTCATTAAACATTTTAATAGGATCTTCTAATTGAATCATTACAACAACATCAAATGGATTAATTCCTTTACTAACACCGCTAATTCTTTTTCCTTTAAAATCTAAGGCATTTTTAACATTCGGATCATGTAAATCAACAATATCGATGTTTTCTGATAATTTTAGAGGTTTTAAAATTTGTTCTTTAACAACAACATCATGTTTGTCAATACCAGGTCGAACACCGACAATTCTTTTTTTATTAGCCAAACTAACATAATTCTTTTCAACTTTGATCGCTTCAGTAATTTTATCAGCTTTTTCGATATGAGACATTAAATTGGTAAATAATTTTTTTACACCATCATCAACTTCTTTTTCCAATGTTTTTATTTTATCAGCAACTTCATTTGAACTCATGAAATTTGCAAGTTTGTTATCATATTCTGCTTTAAAATCTTCAATCTCGACAGCAAACATATCTGAATCTGGAAGGTTTTGTAATACATTTTCTAACTTGTTATCAAAACTCAATTCTCAAACTATCAAAATTCAAACTATTATCTACATTTTGAATAATTTGTGTTCCAAATATGTCAAAAATATTTTGTGAATCCATATTTATTAAGTAATAATTTGTTAACAACTTCTTTAAAATCTTTACCAGTACTCAGTTCATTCAAAACAAAAACACATAAATGACCACAAATTTGGGGGATCTTTATAGTCTTGAATCTGAGAATCATTGTAGTAGACGCTTGATTTTTTCAAATATTTAATCAATTCTATAGGTGGTTTGTCCTCAATTCTTCCATACGAATCAAAATAACATGCATTCTTATCATGTTTATAATAACAAATCCAATGCGTTCCACTTCCCATAATCGAGTCTAAATTCACAATTCCACATTCAAATTTCTTAACTTTTTCAGGTAATGTATCTCTCATGAAGATTCCTCTAAAATGTTTAATATTTTTGCAGATTTTCTTCCAATTCCCCGAATGTTAAAGGTTTAAATTTTTTTTTCAATGTTTGATTTCACGTAATTCAAAGTTTTTTCATCTAATCCAGATCCTGTAACATCTTCCAACTCTTTATCTAACCAATTTAAAATGTTTCGAACAATAGGAATCACATCCTTTTTAACGATTGGAGCAGCTTTACGAACATAAGGAACAACATTTTTAACAACTGGAATATTTTCTCCAAAATCTAATAAATCTTTCAAAAGTCCACCATTTTTGAGTTCTTTCAACTGATTATAAGAAAATTCTATTCTGGTTCCTTTATTGTTTTTCTTATGTTTTTCGAGTTTATTGTATTGTCTATTTGTTAAAAATATCTTATCTTCGCCATTTTTTAGTTGATCTATTTTAAATTGAATACTAACGGGTATTTTCTTTTTAAAAGCGGATTTTATTTTTTCTTTCTGATTTTTGCTGAAATTTACATTCACCTCCATTTATATAGTTAAAATTTTCAAGTTCTCTTCGATTCCCATTCCTAGTTTTCTCTTCAAAAACATTGCTCCAGCTGTTGGAAGCGCAACAAATCTTTCACCTAAACTAGCATCTTTTGATAAAAATCTATCCATTGCCTTATCTTGCAAAACTTTATCTGCGATATGTCTGGAATTTGTGTCTCTATGTTTTGCATAAAAAATATCGTGTTCCATAGCAGCTTGATCTAATTTATTTATACCAGTATCTCCTCTTTTTAGTCTTTTTTCGAGTTTTGTGCCGGGCCCCAGATACTGATAAGTTGGTACGTGTAATTCAAAAGGTAAATTGTTGATAAAATCATTCAAAAGTCCGCTACCTTCAATCATAGATGAAACTTATTGCCGGCAAAACTCGTTTTAAAATATTTAATTCCATCAGGTTTTTCAATCATTTCATCAAGTTTGTTCGAAATAAAATCTTTAATCGCTTTCTTTTCGTTCAAAAAATTGTTGTTTCCAGCCTTTTCTTGAGCATAAATATAATTAATAATTCCATCGAGTTTTTGTCAAATCGTCGATATATCTGTACTCAATCTTATTATCACTGTATTTTCTTATACCAGATCCTTCGATTCTTTTTTCCCAAATTGGTTTAATCAAATTGAGATATTTTTTACCTTTACTTGACTTTGGTTTCTTAGTTGATGGATCATTATTTTTGTAAATTGAATCAGATTCCCATAAAATTTCTGTATACTTTTTCAAGTCTTCTTCAGAATATAAACCGTCTTTTGGAACATCAGTGCCTGTTAATAATCTCCATAAACCTTGAGTTCCTTTATATGTTTTTTCATTAATAATGATATCATTATGCTCAAAATTCACGGGCAAATTTCCAATCATAAAACTTTTCTTTTTTCTGTCCCAATACAAACCAAATTTATCATCCTTTGCTCTAGGAAGAAATTTTTTACCAATTTCACCAATTATTATATCCGTTGTTCCAGGACTTATTGGTTCAACTATGGTAGAGTCTTCAATGATTCGAGGTCTAAATTGGTGTTGAAGATGGTAATTTTGGCAATTCAAACTCAGATTCTGGAATCGAAATATCAGCAAATTGTCGTACAACTGGAACCAAATTCATCAAATTTTGATTATCACTTAAAACATTTTCAATTTTGCCCTCGACGTTTTTTATTGCAGAAGTTACAGGTTGATTGATTTTTTGAATAAATTCTTGTTCTTTTTCATCAATTCGAATCTGTTCTTTAAATTCTTTGATTAATTTCTTTTCGATTTGATCAAGTTTTTTCGCTTCTTCAGAAGTTACGTTCGCCATTTATTTAGGAAAATTTTGAAACGTGAACACGAAACGTGAACACGGAACGTAAAACGTGAACGTGGAACGTGAAACACGAACGTGGAACGTAAAAACGTGAACACGAAACGTAAAACATGAACGTGAAACACGAACGTGAAACGTAAACACGAACGTAAAACATGAACGTGAAACGTAAACACGAATGTGAAACATGAACGTGAACGTGGAACGTGAACAGATTTACCGTTTTTCTGTTATTTTCATAATGTAAATAAAAAGTAAAGATAATGTAAAAATAATTGTAACAAATATTTTATCAAGTAGATTTGTCAGACCACTGAGCAGCATTTATGTTAGAAAATTTATTCAAATATTTTCCATTTTTAGGCTTCAAAGTTAGATTAATAGTTAAAAATCCATAGTCTTCTTTCCAAATTTTATCACATAATTCATTAAAGTGGTTAAAACTCATATCAGATCCCACATAATTGTTGTAAATTTTTCTCGAATAGTGATCATCTTGCTTAAAAATACACAACATATTCAGGTTATTTCTAATAACTTGTTTATCAACCTTTGAAAAGCATTGGGAAAGATAGATACAAGATATGTTTTTGTGACGAGACATTACGAAATATTCCTTAATAACGTCTTGATTTTCCAAAATACAATCATCAAAAACGATTAAAGAATTCGGTTTACATTCGCTTAATGGAACTATGTCCTCGGAAGCATTATAAAAATGTGATATTTTTTTGTTTAAGTTTTTCTCAATATTTTCAAATCTTTCTTGTAATTTTTTATAGGCGTCTTGTTCTAAAGATTTACTAAAAACATACAAATTGGAATAAGGAATCAACCTATTGTAGATAAAATTCAATAATAAAGTTGTTTTTCCACATCCACTTGAACCAACAATTAACAATCTGATTGGTTGATCTTTCTTATTTTCTTCAAACGTTTGAAGTTTTATCTGATCTTTTTGCTTTAAAAATTTCTCCATTTAAATAGAAGATTTTTCATCTTGAAGCAACGCTTGCGAAAATGAAGCTGTTCAAGTTGACTTCAGAAAGCTCTAAATTAGTTTTAAACTTGGAACATCCTATTCATTTAGAGGATGAATCAAATTATTTCATCGGTTTAAGCGGTTTTTATTCTGACAATTTTGTAATAAATATTAGTGAAAGTTGTCCTTATTGCATAGGATTTAGTGAGAAGAACATAACAAAATACTATGGTTTAAACAAAGGATATTATACTTTCGATCAAATAAAAAATTCCCTTAAAAATTATCTGAAAACATTCAAACAATCAGATAAATCTTTAAACTTTGACGAAAACAAGTTTGAAATGCAAAAAAATTATCTCTCTAATAAAATTCAAATAAAATCACCAGTAAGAATAATGTTTTCAGCAATTATTGTAGATTTGTTAGGGTTTGTTCAAGAAACTATTGAGCCAAATCAGGTATATTTAGGAAATAAAACGCCAAAATTTAGACCGTTCGATGTAATTGAAGTGCACTGCAATCTCGTTGAACCTAGTTTTGAAAATCATACCGAACATTTACACAAAGAATCTGAAATTTTGTACACTTTTTTTCCAAATGTTGCTTATGGATCAAAAATTAGTGAAAAACCGAATGAAATAGACTATATTCCAATTAGAAAAAAATATGAAAAGAATTCAAAAAATCGTTCTTAACTGTTCAAGACTCTGAGGGAAATTTATTAAATAATGAGAGTAAAACAACAATATATTTAAGATTGTCGAAAGAATGATGAATCAAGGGGGAACGAATCGTTCTTACCTTCAAATTTTCAAGAAAACAACTTTTGAATGTATAAATTACAGGAGTCTATCCCATAGACCCCTTAACAATCTTCATCCTGACCCTGTTTTTATCAATGAATCTGGACTTTATACTGAAATAAAAATTACTAGTTAAATTTCTTTTCTATCTAAATGGAGTCAGTTGTAGACCTACTCAATAATCAACTTACATTCAATAATAAAGACATTTGCACGATTGTTGACGAAAACAATGTAATCTGGTTTAAGGCTAAAGATGTTTGTGAAATATTAGGTTATGAAAAAACAAAAAACGCAATTAAATTAAATGTTGAAGATGATGACAAAAATTCAATATTTTTACTTAAAAAACAAGGGGCTATTCGAATGGCCCCTTAACAATCTTCATCCTGACACTGTTTTTATCAATGAATCTGGACTTTATTCTTTAATTTTAAGATCACATAAAAAAGAGGCAAAAATCTTCAAAAATTGGGTTACAAAAAGAAGTTTTACCGAGTATTAGAAAATATGGCGAGTACAAACTTGAAAACGAAAATAAGCAGTTAAAAGATGAAATAAAACAGTTACAAATTAAAGATGAAATGAAATCATTGAAAATAGAGAATCAAGAATTGCGAATGGAATTAATGAAGAGAGATATGGTATGTAAAGATTTTGATAAGAAAAAACACCATGTTTTTGTATTAATTAAGAAGAATCACATGTGGGAATATCCTTATTACGTTATCAGAGCTCAGAAACGAGAAATACCAAACCGATTAAAACATCTAAAAATAAATTATCCTGAATTAGAGATTTTGTTCATTGATGACGAACCAAATTCTATCAATCTGTATAACCAAATGAAAGAATCTTTGAATATTTTATTACAACGGAAATCATTTTACTACAAATATGGCAGAATCTCGACTGATTTATAGAATATCTAAATTACACGATGAAAATGTTTCTAAATTTTACTAAAAACTCTCGATTTATTATATTTTGTTTGTAAATGTTTAGCATAACTAGGTAACCATCGTAGAATTTTTTTTTCATATTCACAAGGCATTTCGTTTTTATAACTTTCGCTGAAAATTTTTTTAGCACAATCTTTGCAAAAAGCATCTTTTCTATCTTTACTATACTGACAGTTATTAAATTCAGAAATATTTTTAATTTCTTTACAAAAGTAACAATTTTTTTCTTCTAAAGTTAATTTGTCCATTTTAACGTATAATTCCTTACAATAACAGTTCTTTTCTATTCTCTTCTTGACACTTTGTACATTTCTTTTGAGACTCCATTTATATAGAAAAAATTATTACACGATGAAAATGTTAAACTCTTGAATTATGATATTTTGTTTGTAAATGTTTTTGATAATTATTTAACCATTTTATAGTTCTTCCACATTCACATTGAGTATCTTCATAATATAATCTATGGTGATTCTTCTTTACACAATCTTTACAATATGAGTCTTTCTTATCTCTACTATAGTGATCACTATTAAACTCTGAAATTTTTTTAGTTTCTTTACATTTAAGACATTCTTTATCTTCCAAAGTTAATTTTTCTATTTTATCATATAATTCTTTATGATATTCCCTTTCACAATCTTTGCAATTATAATGCATTCCATCTTTCCTATTTTTATCTTTATAAAATTCATTTAAATCTTTAAATTCTTTGCACTTTGTACATTTCTTTTGATGCGCCATTTATATATAGAAAATTTATATTACAGTTTTGACTTTCTTCAATTCATATTCATAAAACTTTCCGGTTATTTCTTCATTATTTAAATCTTTTATACTATAAGTTACAGGATCTGTGTTATTAATTTGATAAATCACAAAGATTTCTCTTGACCAATTGTTCTTATATTTGTTCGAAAATGTTTGTTTTTTACTAACAATTCTTACATGATCATTGACTTTAAATTTAGTTTTCGTGTGAATTTCTGGTGGAACATACTTGAAAACAGTCTCTAATAACTCCTTTTCTGCATCCTTATCTACGTCTTTCGGTTTCATTTTGATTGTGCTGTGAACTGTATCGTTATAATTGTTTACGATTTTTTGAAGAATATCGATCCATTTAAAGTTTTTATTAATCTCAAAAATTACTTTCATTCTCTCATTTTGAGTTCTGTTATATCTCTCTACAATACTTGATTTCTCTTCGTTTTCAGTATGATAAATCTTAATGTTGTATTTCCTCAAAACATCGTTAAATTTTTTATTTTTAAACTCTAAACCCTTATCTGTATGAAGTAGGTTAGGAGGTTTGTGATTGATCCTTATGGCATCTTTTACTATATCTTCGAAAGCTTTTGAAATATCCTTGCCGTTTTTTCTTTTGATAGCTCTTGACCAAGCATATTTTGAGAAAGTATCAATAACATTTAACATATACTTAAATCCATCATTTTGATCTGAATAGTTAGACATTATAACTAAATCTGCTGCCCATAAATCGTCAATTCCTAATGTTATAATTTTTCTCTTTTTAAACTTTTTTCGTACTGGTGCATGAATTTCTCGAGCTTCAATCTCTATCTCATCTTTAGTCTTCAATTCTTGCTTAACAGGTTTTGGATTTGGATTCTTTATAAACTTACTCTTGTTTGTCTTACATTTTGAACATTTTGCAGCAATTCTATACAATCCATTTTGAGTTTGAACGATTTTTGAATCTATATTTTTCGTTTTCTTTTTACACTTGTGACAGTGAATTAAATCATCTTCCATTTACATATCAAAGTTTCCAAGTTTATTTAATTCGTCTAATATATCAGATTTTGCTTCATTTTTATAGCCATACGGTACTGTATCGATCTTATTTTCTAGGACAATTCTCTTATCATCTTTAGCGTTCAGTGCCAGCTTGTTTATGGTAAACAGTGTACAACTCATGTTTATAACTTTTGATGACTGTCATCTCCCTAAATTCTTCTTTATCTTCGAACAAACATCTCTTCAAGTTTTCGATATTTATTGTTTTATTTACAACGCTTCTCTTAATTCCTTTACACCAAACTGGGTTTTTTATCTAGATATTTGTACGAGTACATCTTAGACCTTTAAACCACAAAATTCTTCTAAAACTTCGCTATTTAACTCATCTTTGAATTTCCCTATTACCTTCTTATTTTTAGTAGTGAAACATTCATGATCTTTTGGATAATCACTTGTATCAAAGTCATCTATATTTTCTTTAATAATTTTAAAAGGATCTCGTTTCAATTCTAGAAAATAACTGTCTGTATCCATGTAACACAGATTCAAATCTGGATCAAACTTCTTTAATTTGTTGTAATAAAACTCGTACATTAGCAATTTTGAGAGGTCGAGAACTGAAAATCCTATGTAAATCGGTTTGTTAAATTTAACCTTTTGTTTGTACATGTGACTCGCTATACAGTTGTCGTCAAAGATGTTAAAGCATTTGAAATTTTGTTTTCTTAGCTTGTTTCATTGAAAATTCTTCATTTCCAAGCTTAATATCACATCTGTTTCTCACATTTTCCATAGATTTTCCAAAAACTGAGTTGTTCATCAGCTTATAAAAGTCCTTTTCAAAGTCGCTTGTAGCTTTGGTTCTCATGTTTGTGTTAAAATCAATGTATTCTTTCATAAAAGGCTTCTGATCGAATGCAATAACTCTATTCACATGTTTCAAAATCATACCTTGTTCCAAATAGAACTTCAAATTTCTCGAATGAACAACGTATTCAGTTTTATCCAGTAGAGTTGTGCAAAGTTTGTTTTTAAAATGTTCTGGAGCAAGAGGTAAATCCTTGTGATGTTCGTGTAAATTTGTTGGATATCCAAGATCGACTTCGAGAATATAGCCATAATCTTCGTCGCCAGTGAGTTCTAAAATTGTTTCTTGCCACTCTTCTTTTGTATACGTTTTAGGATCCATCCACTTGATATCACTAAACGGCAGTTTTTGCATAAGACCATACCCATAAAGGTTGTTTGCATCGAGATAGAGTAAATAGTTTTTCGGGCTTTGTCTTATCAAAATCTTTTAAAATATTTGTTATTTGCTTTCACATATCGTTTAATACACTGAGAAATGCCCCCGCGAATGCCTTTTTCAATCATCAAATACATATTATAATCGTTAATTAGCTGAAGCTCAATTTTCGTTAATTTTAACATTGCGTCCCATGCGAGACTGGGAGCTGTTAGATAGTGTGCCGGATCGAGTTTATAACAATTAAGGCAAATGTTTCTGAAATTTTCGAATATATCAGCAAGCAATAAAACATCTTGGATATTGTACAAATCAGAGTAATTTCCAAGATTTTTCTCTTTTAATTTGTTCCAAACGCTCAAGTAGTGTTGATAATCTTTCTCAGATATGCTCTCGTCTGTCAAAAGTGAATAGAAATCTTGAATTTTTCAGCTCTTCTGTGTAATCAAGTTTTTCAATACTATCGATAAATTCGTAAGGAAATATACCTTTCCCAGATAGAATTTTAAAGATTTCTTCTTCGTCATTTGGTTGTCTTTCTAGAATTGCGTTCAATATTCGTCCATCTTGTATAAAATGATTTGTATGTTTGAAGTCTTCTTTCTTTAGATTTTTAGCTAATTTTTCAATAGACGAGGCCATGAATCTAAATGTGTCTACGAAAGAGAACTTTATAAATTTTCTAGGTTTATCATTGTCAAACTCATAGCCATATCCAGAATTTACTGAATAATTTATATATTTTTCATCGGTGTTTGCAATCAAATCAACATTTCCATATTGTTTAGCCAATTCTTTTATGTACAAATGAGTATCGTAATTTGGACATATTGTGGCAGAAAACGGGAATATTCTGAGGAAATTTCAAATTTAGATTGCAACATGCATGAGCTGCGCCTCGAAACTTGCCGGTTAAATGACAATGATCTCTCACTTTATTATAACTCTTATCTTTCCAACTATCAGGAGTAAAACCATACTGAATTGACCCAACATCATAAGCAGACCATTCACAGATATGACAAACGTTTGAATTTTGATACGAAATTTCTTCTTCTTCTGTCAATTTCATAGGTTTCATGTTCTTAGAATTATATTTTTTCGCTATGTATTTCGATAATTTATTGAGTTCTTCAAACAATTTTGTCGGGACGTTTTTCAAATCTTCTTCATTTTTGGCACGATAACATATCGGTTTGTACATGCGATTGGTCACATTCGACACTAAATATAGAGTAAAACCATAAGGGAATGTGCCTCTGAATCTTGGTTGTAGTCGATCTTTGTGGATTGTTCTTGCATGTCGGAATTTTTTCTAATATGCTCTCAAAGTCCATATAAATTACGTACGGATGGTTAAATTTCTTTTGATAATTAGTAAATTTAGTTGTTTGACCTGTAAATGGCATAATTGGCTTACAAACTTCATGATTTTTACAAATTTCTAAGTGATCTGTTAAATCTCCAGATTTGTAAAAATGGCTTAAACATCTTCTACACAAAAATTTTCTTTCTTTATGTTTAGACAACTGCGAAGAAACAAGCTTATTTAAATCGGTTATCAAAACATAATGAGATTTATCATCTTGTTTAACATACAATAAATCAATGTTTGTTTCAGCGTCATATTTTTTCAGAAATTTGTAACGGAACAATGTTAATATTTTCATCAAACTGTAGACATTGATAGACATTGTTGGATACTTATACTTGGAATTGTAGCTTCGTTTTTCAAATATTTGTATATCTTTCAGAGACATTGGATACTCAAAACCTGAAAATATTTCGTCATTCACAAATTTTTCGTATTGCTTTACACGTTCACAGTCTCTTTCTGGTTTTTCAATAGCACATCTTATTGAGTAAATAAAGCAAAAATCATCTCTATTTTTTATATTTATACAAGCTTTTTTATCTTTGATATTCTTTGGTAAATCGATGTATGATCCTGCATTCATCATTTCGTGTGTTTGTTATAAGGCTCAAAACTAGTTGTTTACAACTTTTAAATGTCCATCCGGAACCTTTATTTGGATTATTCGTTTGTTCTCGATGTGTTAATTTATAAATTGCTTAGTAATAAAGTCGTTTACGTCAAAGATTTCGTCTGCTTTGATAGTAAAATACATTAGACATGTTTGCGGTTCACCATTCACTAAAGTTCGTTCGTATTCACATTCCAAAGAGAGATAGCCCTTCATATTTTTAACATTTTCTTGAAATTTCTCGATTAAACTTTTAATTTCTGACCGCATAATTGAAAGATATTTGTAAATTGACATGGAATTGTCGTTCAAGTTTGTTAAAATGTATTGCTTGAAAAGACCGTGTATTGAGGATAAAACTTCTACATCAATGATATTTTCGGATTTTACTTTAAGAGTTTTATCAATTTCTTCGATCATTTCAGACTTGGTTTTATCGTTAGTACCGATAGTCAACTTTTCAGCTATTGAATGAAGTTTTTCATCATTAAATAGGTCGAGATTTTTCTTTTCAACTTTGAAATTTCTCTTTAATTCACGTAATTTCTCAATATTAAACATGTTTTCGTGATCGGCAATTTTATTTTCTCTAGCCCATTGTCTTAAATAATTTAGTTCATTATCGTAAATTTGCTTGTTTTTTTCGTGACTTTTAGAATTATAATGGCGATCATAGTTTTTTCTTAAAATTTCTTTTTTGCTGAACGGACATGATATTTTTTCGCGCTCCATTTAGATAGAAAAATTTATTTAAACTAAATGGTGCTTGTAAACCAACGATTGCGCCTCTTCACGGCGTGATATCACTACGGATATGACGCAGGCGAAGCGATTATCGTGATGGTCGGTCTGTAGTAGCACACCTCGACTGTCATTGAAGATTTTTCCTTTATTCGTAGCAGATTTGACAACATTTTACAAAGCACAGCTTAAGAAAGTAGAAGCAAACAGCTGTAGATTTAGTTAATTTTTCATTCCACAGAGTAGGATAGTAATGTACCGATCGCTTTTGGAGGACGAACGACTGTAGATTCGGTTAATTTTTCATTGAGATTTGCTGTGTTATTTCTCAGCTTCCTTTATGGTACATTGAACAGTATTTTACATTGCTTTTCGGTCGGCTCCGAAAGTGCGCCAGGAACCCCATATTATTATCTACTGACGATTATTACACATATAGTAAATGTATGATATGGCTATAAACGACAACCGATGTAATATAAATAATAATATTTATTTGTAAATTAGATTCTACGTTTTATAAAGTTATGAATATGTGTCAGTCGTAAGCAAATAAAGAAATGGAATAGGTATAATAATTGTGTGACAGCTTTCACTTTTCAGACAGTTATTTCATTAAAGGTTACAGTAAATAAATTCACTTCTCTTGAACCAAAATTCTACAGTAATATTACTGTATAATTATATTTTTTTTTAGAGTATTATAAATTTAATGTAACCTTTTGTTTAATATCTTTTGTTACTCATCTAACATTTACCCGTGACTTTGCATAACCTTTCCTATTGAACAACCAGTGCGTCATACGCTTATCCTTTGAAATGATTACAATACACACTCCTGAGAAAGGTTGCCACTGGAAAATTTTACATTTTCCCTGATAAATTTCAGAATATGTAAAATTTGTGTTTTAAAAAGTAATGTTTAGGGTTCTGTCGTTGGAAAAAATTTATGTACAAATAAATACAAATTTTTTCTGAAACATTACATAATATTTTACACGAATAGCTCCAAAAATGTTAGTGATACTTGTAATATCTCAGGTCAGATTGGAGGAATACGAAGTCTGTAGTAATATTAATGGAAAAAACATATCATATAATATGATGGAGCTCTATACTACTATTGAAAGGGAATAGAATAGAGTATCCATTGGCTCTTGTTTCAGTTCCAATGTGTGATTCACAGTTCCAATTAATTATATTACAAACGCGCCGGGTGTAGAGTTTGTTTTTTTTCCAGTATGAAGAATATATATCCTTGTTCTGAGAAACGTACTTCGGTCAAACGTATCTAGTTTTGTTTCATTCATTTGTTGTTAATCTACTTCCGGTGCCACAGCAGCGTTTAGGTTGTTGCTCCGTTTAAGGAAAAGTATTAAATAGAACAATCGACTTTGTCCACAAAGCTACTATTTTAGGTCATTTAAAAATACTTTTGGTTTAGGTATTTCGATTAAAGAAATTATATAATACATTTGTCTAAGAAGTGTACTTTGGTTAAAAAAAAGGGAGTACCTACTTTCGGTACTGTAGTGGTATTGACATTGTTTTGCCCTGATTAATAACATATATATTAACTCGATTTAAATTATTTATTTTTATTACAAAGCCAGGTATTTCAGAGCATTCTAAACTACGGTTTAAGATATTTCGGGTATCGGTAGTCTAGCGAGGGCCTAACACACGTGAGTGCCTAATTTAAATTTTTCAAGACATTTTTCAAGGTTTTTTTTTTTTAAATATAGTTTTTTATATGATTCTACCTCATTTAATAAATTCATTTGGGTGGTTGATCTTTATGATGATAATTTTTTTTTTATTTATGTTCTGGGAAGTGTTAAAAACAAAATTGAATTTCCTCTACGGGTTGCAAACCAATTTAAATACATATAGATGATTGATCTTCATGACAGATATGCTATTTGTTTTAGAGCATACGAAAAAAAATTTGTAAGAGTGTCAAATTTTGAATTTTCATGACATTAAGAAGTTAAAGGACAATCCCTATGGATGCTTATAAAAATGGTTTACTTATTCTATTTTAGTGTCCCAAATTATAACTTTCTAATATATCTGGAAGTTGGAGAAATAGTGATGAAAATTTGAAATAACAACCTTTTTATTGGACAATAAAAAAGGTATATATATGGGATTGTAACAGTTACATTACTTACATTACTCGTTAGTCAGTGAAACTGCTCATTATAAATAGGGAAAGAATTGAGTATACTTGTAAAAGATTATAAATGTATGTATAAATAAATATTCATACATATTAGTATAAAGAATAAGAAGCAGATTTACTTCAGCTAAGCATTAATCAAACACACTAAGTAAGTTTGGTATCTATCTAAGATAGCTTCAGTATCAGACACTAATTACAGATACGTGTACTCGATACAATCAGAAATGTCATGCAATAAATTACTCG
>NW_025779127.1:0-63122 GCF_021130785.1 Homalodisca vitripennis | reverse complement strand
TTGCTGTTTGTGGGAACATTACGAGTGGAGTTCAGAGTCAACAAACATAATATGTTCATGTTTGGGAATGAAACAGTCTATCATCTGTTATATTTGGATGAGATGATTTAAGAAGTATACAAGTAGTGGAGTCCAGAGTCAACAAACATAATAATGTTCATGTTTGGGAATGAAATAGTCGATCATCTATCGTATTTGGATGAGATCTAAGAAATATACAAGTAATGGGAGGTCAGAGTCAACAAACATATGTTCATGTTTGGGAATGAAATTGTCAGTTGGTCGTCTGTCATATTTGGATGAGATCTATGAAATATCCAAGTAATGGAGTTCAGAGTCAACAAACATTTTTGTTCGTGTTTGGGAATGAAATAGTCAGTTGGTCGTCTGTCATATTTGGATGAGATCTAAGAAATATACGAGTAATGGAGTTCAGAGGCAACAAACATTTGTTCATGTGTTGGGAATGAAATAATCTGTCATCTGTCTTATTTGGATGGGATAATCTAAGAAATATATTTTTTGTAAGAAGTGGAACATGGCAGGTTTAGTTGTAGTGTACATTGAATTTAAAAACTGTTGTATAATAAGATGGGGAACGAAAATTATGTTTCAGAGCACAATACTCGGTAGAAATACATTTGCCTAAAGTCGGTCATGAGCTAGGGAGAAAAGTATATAGTTTTTGCCTGCATTATACTGTACAATTCAATTGCTTGTAATATATAAAAAAGTGTGGTAATAAAGTTTTAAGAAGAAATTCAGTATATCAATCAAGATTTGTATCTGAAGACTAGTTTGTATGGTCAGATAACACTTGCGCCTTGCGTTCTTAGCTGAAAACAAGGCAACTTAGGTCATTACAGAATAACCAAAATTTATAATGGATCAATAGTTTATTAATCATAATTGAAGAATAAGCTAAAACCCATTCTTATCTACAAAGCATTTTACTCTATGAACTTCTTATACTCTATTAATAAACATTAAAATACTAGTTTGCCATGTTATATTTATTAAAATGAAATATTTGAAACAAATTTAAAATTAACACTAGTTTTATAGAATGAAATTTTACTAAAATATGACAAGAGAAATACCTTGTTAACAATTTGTATTTTGGACCATCAAAAAATTTTATCAAGTTATTATGCTGAAAAACTACAAAATATAGGTCACTTAATTTGCAAAATGTTTTATTATATATTAAGAATTAGAGCTAATGTGACCATCAGCCTATAAATGCTATCAACAGTGTAATAGAAAAGAATATTTCAAAAATATAAACTGTTTTAACAAAATATATGGTACATGAAATGTTATTTATCCAAATAAAAGGGAATGACATTGTATTATATTAATCATTATTGTTACAGCAAAGCCAAACATACTAGAAAACGTAAATTTGATGAAGCCTCAGACAGATTGGAAGAAGCAGTAAAACGTTTGAAGAATGTAAAAGAACGCCTTATTGAAGCAAGGGTATGTATATATGTTATAGTATACCTTGTGTAGGAAACCTGTCATTGCACATGGTTTTAAAAGGACTACTGCACTGCTTCCGAGTGGACACAGAATATTCAGGATGGGTAAGCTTGGTGTAAGAGTTGCCATCCAAGATTCCATGTTACACCCACAAAAAAGAGCAGGTACTATCTTGTCATGGCACCTTAAAATTCTTCCTTGGACCCAGAGGAAACTAAATGCCAAGTTGTCAAGCCTATAGAACCTTTCTATCAAGAGTTATCGCAGACAGACAGACGATGACACAATTTAACCCCTTGTTCTAACCATACCTTTTTATTATTTGAAACCTAAGGTTTCCAATAAGTTAATTAAGGACCCATATTACTCAATTCATTTCATTTACTGCAGCATTCCAATCTTGTCACTTTGTTCGTTTAATTTTATTGATGTTTATCTTTTTAAAGTTACATTGTTTTACTTGTTTACAAAGCTAACAATATCAATAACAATAAATTTCTTGATTTTTGAGTTGTTATCTTTCATCACAAAAAATTAAAATCTAGCTACCGCTAACATAAAAATATACTGAAATAATTTGAATTGGTGTATTACAAAATTTATAATTTCATATTTTTTGATAAAATATATTAATTTATGTTGCTCAATTATTTGGTTTGCCTCTTTAAAAAATGGTTAAAGAAACTTAAAGTTTTTTCACAAATAATGGTTTTTTTTTTTATCATAAATTATTTATCTCCGGTAAAATTTTACAGATGTGTGTTTTCTTTTGTTTTTTGTACTTACAAATTAAATTTAATGTTTAAATTTAGGAAGCAGTAGTAGTTGGCAGAATAAATACAATTTTTATCGATTTACGATTTTTTGCTCTTTTTAGATTAGTTATGTTTTTTTAATTAGTTACTGAGATAAAGTTTTAAGAAATCACAGTACTCTTTATGCTATATATAGTATTTGCCATGACTGTATTTTTTTAATTATGCCAGTTGGCATAAATTTTCTTTCAAGAGTATATAACTCAAACATTTTCTTTAGGTTGGTCGTGAAGACACAAAATTCAAGACAGGAACTGTTGAAAAAAACTTCAAGCAGCCAAAATTGGAAGAAGGGAAGCTTTTTACAACAAGAAATTTCAGAAGTTCAAAGATTCAGACCCAGAAGTATGTAGAACAAATGAAAAATGAAATGAAGGTAATTATTTACTTATAAGCTCAATATTAAAAGTTCAATACATCATTTATTAATGATAAAACCTACAACTATAGCTGGTGATGTGAAATTACATATTCAATGTAGTCCACAACCACAGTGATCCATGGATATTTCACTTTTTATTGCAAGTCACTAAAATCAAAGTTTCCTCTACTAATCAAAGGTATGATTCAGATCTCAGATTTTAAATGACTTAATAGAATGTTTGTTGTTTCTTACAAGACTGTATTGATCAAGTCATTACTATTAATTGGACTGGAAAGATAAATTTATACATGAGAAAATTGTAAGAAAAATATGTTTAAACTGATTCTGATTTTCACAGGTGTTAAGAGAAGCAATCAACCAGATGGACAGACAACATATTTTCACTCAAGTCCTGGTGCAAGAACAAATTTAACATAGAAGAAAACACGCTTAACAAACAATTTGGAATACCTCCTGATTTAGACTACCTTGATTAAGCTTGTAATTATTTATCACTTAATTGTAACAGTTAATCATATTCATTACAGTTAGTTACGTATTCATAAATATTTTTGTAACTGTACATAAAGTTCAAGAGTTTGAAAAACTACTGGTTTGTATATTTTTACACTTTAAATGTTGTACTAATATTTTAGTTTATATCACAAAATATTTCAAAAATTGCATAACTTCTAGTGTTGCTCATTAAGGTTGCTTTTAGATTTAAAATATTCTAATTAAGTTATATTACAAAATAGAAATAAGCCCACACTGTGGTGTCGAGTAACAGACTTTGGTCAAGTTTATAACTTATTTCATTCTCAAGTCGCCCTGTGGATAGAATCTGACAGAAAAGAAATTTTAAGAGACCTCTGGCAGATAGGAGAACATCTAATGGCCTTCTGAATGAAATAATTTCAATGACACACATTCAAATCCCATCTAATTAGACATGCACCTTCATCAAACTAATTCTTGTTTATGTAAAATTTAAAACTCTACAGAGGAAATTGTTCCAAACAGAAATTGTTATTCTGTGGTTTCAGTGTCCGTGAATATTCGGGGGGGGGGGGGGGGGACTACCTTTAAAACCACATGACCTCAGAGAGTCCAGTGTTTTATACCATTTAATTTATAGGAACTGAAAGTCAAAATCTCTAAATACTCTCCACATTTTGCACAACTTGAACTACCTTGCTGTCGGGAAGACGAGCCCTAGAAAATCTCTAGATCCCTCATCTCAGTATACATGACTTGTTTGAGGTCTTTGGAAGTGTTTTTGGTCTCTTGATTTAAGAGACAGGGCGTGCAAAAAATATTTCTTACTCCTAACAATTCTTCCAATCCATATAGAAAGTTTCTCATGATCTTATAGTACATTACAGGTTAATTTTCACATGACAAAAACTTGTTTGTATAATTATACAAACATATATTATATGTTCAAGCATACATTTTTTAAATTACAGTTACCCTCTTCTAGTTTATAAATATATTATTTAAGTAAATGTTATGACGCTATTCGATGTTTACAAAATGTATATTCAATGAAATAAAGAGGATTTTCAATTAAAATTCAGTACATCTACCCTAAACAATCTTGTGTTTATTTAAAAAATTTTTACTTGTATGAATTTTTGAATTTTTTTAAATTTTGAGTTGGGTGTCAAAACCAAAATACTCTTAAAAGTAAAAGTAGTCATGTGGCATATAAAAATGAAGCTGTCTCGAGAGCAAGAAATAGGAATCAGAAATAAACAAAACTCAAACGGATAAATAATACAGAATGTTCCGTCAATTTCAACATTAAAAACCTCATTTAGAAACGGATTGAGATAAGTGATACATTTTGAAGGAGCCTTTAACAATACGGGCACTCAGGCGATTGTCAATGCAGTCTCCAGACGCAGTATTGGATTGTCAAATATGAGGACTGGATAAGAACCCTTACTCACATTCAGGGTGGTTGTTTACCACTTATGGGAGCAAGTGTCAGTGCAAGGACTAAGAGGGGCTGTTCTCAGGATGGCGTACTTTCTCCTCTCCTGCGAAACCTAGCTGTGGTGTCTCTGCACAGGGGTACGCAGATGAAATTGTGATTCTTGTGAGTGGCAAGCTCAACACAACATTCACTGAAACTAACCAATTAATGGTGCTCTAAACATGGTGGGAAACTGGTGTGATGGGGTGGGCCTTACTGTCAACCCCACCAAGGCCGCTGTGGTTTGCCTTTAACAGGAGGCGTCAGTTGGAGGGTATTGGTTCATTTCTACTCAGAGGCTCTTCATTGAGTTGAAGTCCGAGGTTAAGTACCAAGGCGTGATCTTAGATAGGGTCCTAAACTGGGGACCTCATCTAGAAAGGGTTATCGCCAGAAGGAAATGGTCTTTAATTCAATGCAAACGTGATGGTAGGTCTTGGAGACTTAAGGAACTTTTTGTATTGACTTTATGTCTCAATAGTCAGACCTGCAATAATGTATGGGGCTGTTTGTCTGGTGGCCAAAAACGGCAAGCGGGACTCTGTTCGGGCTGCAGCAGTGGGCACTGTAGAATTAGCATCCTGATTCAGGGGGATGCTCTGGACATGATCTCTGATCAGATTGCCACAAAAATTCTCATTTGGCAAACCCTTTAAGATTGTGATACCTCCTAGGGACGATTGGTCAGAGGGAAGGAAACCTCTTCCACCAGCGGAGCTTGAATGATTTACAGTCAGCTCTAAAAACAAAAGTGGTACAGGTGCTGGAATTGTGTGGGTGGAGACCATGCAGGGAGATGGTGGTCCCTCTGGGTCATGATAATCTTTGTCTGTGTTTATAGGAGTAAGACGATCAATCTTTTCACAGATAGTCAGGCAGCACTGATGGCACTTGGCTCTTGTGTGTTCTATTCTAAACTTGTTTGGGATTGCTATAAAGTCATTTCTTCCCTTGCCAGAATCAACAATGTGACTGATTTGTTGGGTTTCCTGGTCATGAGGGATCCCTGGGAATGAAAGGAGCTGATGCCCTGGGCCAACCGGGGTCAGCATCAATTATGATAGGTCCTTAACCATTCTGCGGTATTTCAAGGTGTGAATTCTTTGGGGCTGTCTCGAAATAGATTTCATGCTGAACAAGAGAGAAAGTGGAGGTTGCATCTGGGTATGAGAATGAGCAGAATGGTACTACAGTCCGCTTGCCTCCAGAGTGGGCATTCTGACCTCTCACTAAGTAGATCAATGACTTCTCATGTTACAGGTCTGATTACAGGACATGGTCAACTGAGGAAGTTTGGACAGGGGTAGCCATCTTTGGTAGTTTAGACAAGGGTGGTGAATTTCCCCAGGAGGACCTGATAGGTTGTTTTCGGCAGTTTGTGGAACTGTTGAAATCATAGACTGGTAGGCCTCATGGTGTGCTTCCGGAGTGCGCAAAAGGCCCCTGAGGCTTAAGTGGATGGCAATAGCCCACCCCATAGAAGAAGAAAAAGCTAGTTTGTGCTGAACTGGAGTGACTTAAACATGGCCGCCTCAATTGATTCTACCACCAAATGTGAATTAAGGAGTGCTATTTGTTTCCTGCAAGCAGAAGAGAATAGTGCAACAGAAACTCATCGGAGAATATGCTGTGTTTTATTAGGGAGAAAACATAATGAGTGATGGTGTAGAAAGTTTAAAAGAAGACCAAACTGATGTGCACATACAATGAAGGAGGTTGAGGACACAGGTCTGTCGCTACAGATAACATTTTTGAACCATTTGACAGTTTTTAGAGAAAATCTTAAATTCACAATAAGTGTATTATTTGCAATTTTAATAAGAGTCAAAATCTTTAAAGTCTATTTTTACAGAACATTTAGATTACAAAAATATTTGTGCTTGCTGGGGTACTTAAAAATGTTTATACGGCTGCAGTTCAGCGCAAACTAGCTACTTTGAAACTCAGCAGTGATAAATGTTGCAGCGGGGGAATATGCGCCATTGACTAATGCCTACATCAAGGACCTGCCACATGTCTGACCGTCATGGCGTTACATCAGAGGTTGAAAAAAAAGGATTTTATTTGATTGCATCTTTTTTATTGTTCTCCTATGTGCATAGGAACAAACATACAATGTTTCAAAAAAGTATGTGTATAACTAATGTTTGATTGTTTTTATATATATTTGGTATTTGTAGAGTGTTTCACACAAAATAAATATAAACTTTTTCAAATATAATCATGATGGGATGATTATTTTGTTTTATTTAGGGGAAAAGGTTCACTGTAACTTATATTTACTTAAATAATGCAATTTTTTAACACAAAAAATTACAACTTTTTAATTTACATTTTTTATATACAAAAATTGTAATTTTATGTTCTCATTACACTTGCATGTACTTTTAAATATTGTTGTTTCCTATGTAAATAGGAAAAAGTATGTTACCCTACAGTTTCAAAAAGTTAAGTATCTGTAATACAGTACAGTTGATTTTTCTCATATACTAGCTTAGTACAAAACTACCATAATCATCATAAATTACCATCTATAAACAAATTATATCAATATAGATAATCTATTTTTATTGGATTTATTGTGAATAAAATAAGACTAAGCACAATGCCACAGCCTATGTCAAAATTTCATAACAGAATTAAAAAATAGGCTATTCGGAAAGTTAATCTAGTCAGCCCTCAGCACTCAGCACTTCGGAAATACTGATGTGCTGATCTGAACGGTTTATATTACTTAATCATAACCATTGATACTGATTAATTATTTTGAACAATTAACTTGATCTATATCAACAGCTGTAAACACTTTCAAATAATACACGTAATTGTATTTTATATATATATATATATATTATATATATCGTACGTAGTTGGTAGACAAATACAGACGAATTGTGACCTGTATTCTGTAGTTCAGTTTTAATGATTAGTGTTGTGTATAGTTTTTTATTAAGTTTATGTTTTAGAGTTAGTGAAGTTGACACACAACATGGTGGTTGTGATTTCTGACTTAGGAGTGCTACGCTTTGGTATGATTTGTTTATTTTAACCTAGTTTGTAATTATGTACTAGGTTAGTTATTTACCTGAAGAAGAGATCAGATTGCAGATCTCGAAACGTAGTGTTACTGATTTTTTCTTTCACTGAACGATCACAAATGTCCGGAAAAATCCTGTTTTCCTTCACAATCCTTCCATCGTCAAAAATAAACTTCAAACAAAGAAACCATATGAATTGTGGCTCATTATTTATAAGTTTTCCTGTTTGATCGTTCTCGTTCTAGTTCATTAATTATTTATGAGTTTTTCCTTTATTGCTATATATTCATATCTTAACTTAAATATATAATTGTTATTTAGGACTATAGATACCTTTATATCAATTGACAGTCTAGGATTCAAAATATTGGGTATCGATGATTCATATTCCTTGATATAAAAAAACCGGGTCCGCTTATCATACCCTACCCAACAACATGTATATAGAGTTCTTAGAAACAAAGGAGAGAAATTCTATTTAGATAATCAAAAATAATGTGAAGTGGAGGGTACTTTGGGATTATACTGACCACACCCAGACATGAATCGTTATTTGACATTTTGCTTCTACTGATTACTAGATTAGCGTAGAACAATAATTTCGTCAATATAAAACAGGAATTGTCTTATCGCAAACACCTCCCCACCCTCAGACAGAGGTCAAAGTCGAGCGAGCGGTCTAGTAGATAACGTGATTGCAGAGTCTCGCCGCCCGTTCAGCTGGTGCGTCGCTTTGTTGTACTTCCGTGTTTTACCTCTACATTTCTCCAAACGACAAAAATTCAACAAAAACAAACATTACCAAACTAAAACTAAACTATTTATTGAAAAAACACTCAAAAACTTGTTTTTATTCTTGTGATCACACTCCGCCACCCAATATGCGAGTGCCTCCGGCCATCAGCGCGGGGCAGCACCAAAGGTGCTGCCCCGCGCTGATGTCAACGAAAGAAAAACATCCCTCGAGATAGTACCTATCAGTAAAATATCAAATTCCTAGAGGGCTGATCAGAAAATATAAATTGAATTGTAATGGAAAGGCAATTATGTACCGTGCAAATCATGTGAATGCCGCGCCCTGCCCTAATCGGAATTATCGAGAAAGATAAGATAACAGCGACAACAATACCGATCACAATACCTGGAAATGCTTGTAATTATGTAATTAAACAGTTGTTTTTTCGTTCTATCATGTTTGTTTCTATAAATTTATATTTTTGTGTTCTTCATACTGGTGTGGTCGGTATAATCCTAATTATTTAATAATAATTATTAAATATATAATTGTTATTTAGGACTATAGATACCTTTATATCAATTGACAGTCTAGGATTTCAAATATTGGGTATCGATGATCATATTCTTCGATATAAAAAACCGGGTCCCGCTTATCATACCCTACCCAACAACATGTATATAGAGTTCTTAGAAACAAAGGAGAGAAATTCTATTTAGATAATCAAAAATAATGTTGAAGTGAGGTTTGTAAACTAAAAATGAAAATACTCAAGCTGACTTAATAATGTTTATAACTCACCCATTCAACAAGGATTCCTTTCATAACATTAACCATTGTGAAGAATGAAAAAACATAATAGTAATTAATAACTGATCTTCAAAACCTACTATTTATGCATAAATATTAAATGCTCAATCAGAAATTAAGCACATAACCTCTTCAGGCGAGGACTTGCAGAGTAGTTGACTGCTGACGACGACGCTACGGCTACCACTGATCTATAAGAAAAAACAATACTATACCTTAAAAACTCCGATGTTTTGCTACAGCAAGTAAGGGTACAAAACTATCCAATTCAACCTATCTGTAAAGTGATTTATTATTCATTTTAAGTATTTTTTTTTTTTAATTTATATTCTGCACATTTCATATTTTGTTTCTTTATTGATTGATTAAATCAGGACATCTTTACATTACCAGCATCATAAATGGGAGTAATGTATGTATAAGTAGAAAACAAGTTGATTGGCTGGATGCTGTTATTCACAAAATATGACTTTGTTAACTCACCTGCCGCTATACGTAGAAATTGTAATAGGGATAATCTGAAACTTATTTTATTTTTATTTCCAACGGAAAAATCATTATTCACATATGCTGGACAATCATGAATAATATGTAAACTAATATATGATAACAATAAATATACATGAATAAATAGTAACAATAACAAATTTCAACGATAAGTTAATGAAAAGTTTTAATAAATATGTGTTAAAATTAATAACAATTAGTAGAGGCAACAAACAAACATGTATTTTATTTTATTTCCTTTCAACGGTCAACGACCACTTTTATAACAATACACATAGTGCAAGGTAGCTAATTACCATTATAGTGCCCAGACATAATAGGGAGAAGCCAAACATGCGATTGGACTCTATACTCCCTAGACATGATTGACATTGTACATAAATAAGTATAAATTATAATAAATATAACAGTAATGATAATAATTGTTGAGCAGATAAGCAACCTAGAAATAAATAACAGTGCAAAAACAAACTATCCATAAAAAGTAACAATGCAGAAAACTATAAGTGGAATAACAAGAAAAAAAAAGAAATATATAAATGAACAACAATGTTAATAAAATAGTTTTAAATAAGTGACAATGCAAAAAAAACTAAGAATGAATAACAAGTAACAAGATCCATAAACACCAACAAAGTAAAAAAAATAAATAAATAAATAAAACATTTCACAATACAAACTACCATCCTTAACAGTAACGAGTGAAAAACACATACAAAAACAAATGCCAAATAATATAATAATAAATAAATAAATAACAAATGCACAAAGCATGTAAATAAATAAATACGAACAGCTACAATTATGGCAAAAGTGACAACTACATAGCGCTATGAATAAATTAATTACTTCTTAAAAAAAAACATATTTATGGCCATGCCCACATCACTCAACAAGTCCCCTATCTATTCTACTGTATACTGGATAAGCAGCCAGCACACGTCCTCTAATAATTGCTGCCCTATCATTGAAGACGTCGAACCTGTCGCAGAAACCATTTCCGAGCCTGACCATTCTGGCGAGTGGACCGTGGAAGACGTAGGAACGCTGGCAATGGCGTCTACTGAACAAGTCGCGTGATCGAGTCCTTGCCAAGGGAATACGGAAGTCCACTTGTGATAGGAGCATCGGACAATCCAGTTGTCCACTAACCAGTCTCGTCGGGAACAGAACATCCCGCGACGCACCGCCTCGCTTGAAGATCAGCCTGCAGTCCAGCAATAGGGATTTCCCTGTAGAGCAAGCCCCTGTCGAACGCCCACCATTCTTACGAACTTCCTCTGCACAGTTTCCAGTTTCTCAATAAGACCCAGCTGGTAGGGAGACCAGACTGGGCTAGCATACTCCAGGAGTTGACGCACAAAGGATGAATAGAGAGTCTTCAAGACAAGGGGACTTGTCATAACCGCGGGTTGACCTAGTGATGAAAGCCCAGCATCCTGTAAGCTCTTCTACATAGGTCGTCAACATGCTCATTGAATGAGAAGTCAGATGAAAATGTAACACCCAGATCCTTTATCGAGGACACTCTTCCCAGGGTTGATCCCGCTCAATACTGTACTGAAAATGGTGCAGGTTGTGCGAACGACCAAAGGTCATGACAAAACACTTTGAAGAGTTTAACTTCATGTTATTGGAAACGCACCAACCCAATACAATATGAAGACTTGTCTGTAGACGTGCAAAGTCCTCATCGCTTGGAGACCCACGGTGTAAATCTTCACATCATCAGCAAAGAGTAGAGCATCCACCAGAAGAACGGAGGTTATGTCATTAATGAAAATGATGAAGAGGTATGGGCCAAGAAGCGATCCTTGAAGTACACCCGGAAAGTTTGCAGAAATTCCTGGGAGAGCGCCATCAGGTAATTTTACCCTTAAGTGCCGACCAAGCAGATAAGTCGCGGAACCAGGTAGAGTAACGGGCCATTGATTCCATATCCCTCTAACTTATTGGTGAGGATGGAGTGGTCAACCTTGTCAAAGGCCCTTGGCAAAGTCAATAAAGGCAACGTCCAGCTGTTTACGTGATCCCAGTGCAGATAATATACTCTCTTCGAATAATCATTAGGTTGGTGACGGTAGATCTGGAGGTGGTGGAAGCCATGTTGACTAGGACAGATTAGGGGTTTCAGAAAGGCTTTAAGACGAGAGAAGCACTAGCATTTCGAACACCTTCCCTACCGCTGATAGGATTGTAATAGGACGGTAGTTCTCGACTTTCGATAGAGAGCCCGCTTTATGAATAGGAACAATATGCCCCATCTTGAGAATTTCAGGATATATTCCTTTTGAAATGGACAAGTTGAATAGTTTTAGCCAGAGGTTGGGCCAGGGTGTCACTGCAGTGCTGCAAGAAGGACGGTGATACATTATCTGGGCCAGCACCCTTCCTGACATCAATTTTCCTGAGGACTTCCAAGACCTCTAATACAGAGAACGAGATCATCGACAGGGAGGAGTTGGCATTAAAGTTAAATGGTGGTGGTGAAACTACGGGCTCCGAGAAAACAGAAGAAAAGAATGCTGAAAAACATATTAGCTCTCTCTTGTGGATCATTTGAGGAGTGGCCATTACAACCAATAATAGATGGAATAACAGGAGATTCGCCAGAGGAACGAACAAAACTCCAGAAGCTTTTAGGGATGTGCAGAATTGAGTCCTCTATGTGGTTCAGATAGTTTCTATAACAAGTGCGACTAAGATTCCTGCAGATATTACGCAACCCACAAAACCTTGTGTAGTGTGCAGGAAGGAATGTTTGCTTGTAACGTTTGTGGGCTATCTTCTTCTGAATGACCCGATTGATAAGCTCCACAGTAAACCACTTAGGGAAGGGTGTGAAATGCCGATCTGTTTAATGGGACTGCATTTAAACGCAAATTTCACCAAGCAATGAGATCATCCTTCCAAAGCCCTCCTGGACGTCAGACAAATCACGTACAAAAGAAAGATTCTACTGCTGAGAGCATCTCAGAAGCAGCACATAGGTTACACTTACGAAGATTTGGACAGGTGTAAAATCTAGCAGGAGGGAGACCTCGAGTAACTGGCAGCGAGAAAGATAGAGGAAGATGATGGGGATCGGCTTGAACCAGATACTCATCTGCAAGCATGAACGGGGAACCGACTTTAGGCTGAAGAAGACCAAGTCCAATGTTACTTGTCTAAAGTTCCTGACGTGATTTATTTGGTCCAAGGAGTGGAGTTCAGCGAGGCTTTCTAGGAGTTCCCTTCTTGGGTCGATCAGTGATGGGAACGTTCGGAGGTAGTGCAGTCATAGGAGGCGATGTTAAAGTCACCAGACAGCAGCAAGGAAGATGATGGAGGTAAAGAAGATACTACTTCATCCACCAACTCACAATATGCTTTATATATGGTGATAGGTTGTTCCTGGAGGAATGTAGACACAATTCAGCACCATTTTGTAAGTGGGCAAGGAGATGAAGAGGCTCTCAATGAAAGAGTCATGAATGATTTCATGCGACTGTATACTATTTTTGATTGCAACTAAAACACCCCCACCAGACGTTTTGCTACTTGAAAGAATGCTTCTATCCTTCCTATAGATCGTATAGTTTTGTTTTTGCCTGAAGTTCTGAGCTGAATATATCCGAGGATAAGTTTGTTTCACAAAGTAATAGTACATCATATGTGTTGCAAGCCAAAGCAATTTTTTTAAGTCCAGCAGTTTGGTTCGGAGGCCATTTACATTTTGAAAGTATAAATTTAAGTGGTTATTGCCGTTGAAAAGTATTAGTTTTTTTGCACGATCTTAGGGATTCCATTTATGTACTTTATGGTCAGGTCCTGCTCACCAGATTCCGTACGGGTTTTAAAAAGTGTTTTTTCGCAATTCAGAGAGATACTGTCTCTCTTTCAAAGTTCGATCACGGGCAAGAGAGACACCATTGAAATCCTCATTTGAGCCTTTCTTCGAGTCGAAACTTCGGAAGAGTGTGGAGGCATCAACCTCGGATGAGAAGCAAAGCTTGATAGCTCTAGGTTTATCATTATTAATCTTGCCAATTCTAAAGAAGCGGGCTCCTTTCAAAGATGATCCAAGATCGCAGCAGTCCAAAATTTGCTTGATGAGACCACTGTCATGTGTTTTCACAGATGCCGGTGCAGTTTATTTGCACTCTTTAAGCCCATGAAATAATGACATTGCGTGCCCGAACGTTGTCTTTCATTAATTTCTTCCAAGATGTTTTCAATTGGCACATCACTACTGGCAGCATTACTTTTTAAATCAAGAAGTTCACCCTCAAGCTTCTCAATGCGTGGCTCTAAAGAATTTATCTTAGTACTCAGTATGTGTATATCGGATTTTATCTCTTGCAATGCATCAGAAATCCCCTCAACTTCTTCTTTTGTTGCGAGTTGGGAGAGCTTATTGAGTAATTCATCCATTTTATTCATAAGTTGATGTGATGGATTAGCGTTTGTAGATTGACAGTCGACTCTCTGGCAGTGCCATTTTTTATTAACATTATTAGCACATGTAGAATACTCTGATTTGGTTACGCCGACGCATTTTATATGGAACCATCCTTGGCATTCCGAATCACATTGAAGTCCATCCTCGGTATCAAATACCTTCCTCATGCACACTCTACAAGTAATAGAATCTGCCATGATGAACGCAGGATCAGACACAGATATCCGGTACAGTATGGTTTTTATGGTGACGAGCGATCCAGATGGCCGTGGGAAAAATGATGCGCGGGTCTATCTGTGGATGCTTTGCAGTGCAGACACAGGTGGGAGGTGTAGGTTATTGACAACACAGACGGCAGGTTATTGTTTAATCTTGTCAAACAGACCCAATGAACAAGAACAAGAGCGTCTGTAATTCAATTATACATCAAGGTGGTGAAAAACAATTATACATATAAACTCACTGATGGGCAGTGTGGAATACGAGCTGCTTGAAAACGGGAAGCAATAAGAACGAGGTAAAAATTATATTCTAGCCAGAGCTTCTATCAGACCAAATCAACAATCAGCCATCTTGCACAAAAAAAATTTTGTTGTGTAAGGGAAAGAATGTAAAGGGAAAGAAAATAAAAAGATAATAAAGAAGATTATACCATATTATGTACTCCAAAATATGTCTGACCAGAAAACAAAAGTGCTTTATGGCAT
This sequence comes from Homalodisca vitripennis, assembly GCF_021130785.1. Classification (NCBI taxonomy): domain Eukaryota; kingdom Metazoa; phylum Arthropoda; class Insecta; order Hemiptera; family Cicadellidae; genus Homalodisca; species Homalodisca vitripennis. The sequence goes on along the minus strand of NW_025779127.1, from coordinate 48,238 downwards.
GTAGACTAACCAGCCATCGTGTAGATCTTTAGATAAAACCCAGTAGTTCACTTACTGCTCTGCAATCTTAATCAATATAGTTTTCAAAATTAAGATGATTGTCAAAAGTAACACCGAGCTCCCTGATATTTATAACTCATTCGAGAGGCTGTCCAACTAAGTTAATGAAAAAGAATCTTGTTTTGTAAAATGTGATATTTGGGCACTTGCTGATGTTGAGGCATGTTGTTTGTGCATCACCATTCTGTAACAGAGTCTAGGCTTGACTGCAACCGGACTTTTGGTGAGGATACTTTAACAAATTTTTACATCCTCTGCTGACATTAATATGTCTGCTTGTAGGTCTTTCAAACAAGTTAAATAGATAAGAGCTAATGTGTGATAACTGAGGCACTGCTAAAGTATCAATAAATTCCTTAGAGCAGGGGAAGGGCAATCTTACTCTCATGCAGCAACCATCGATATATCCCTGAAACCAACTCAAGAGTGGGTGATAATTCCATACCCATGCAGCTTCGAAACCAATACATCCACCTTGTCGACGGCTTTTGCAAAGTATTTCCTTACTTGCCCGCCCTCTGTGCTCTATGTGCCCTCTCTTGCTCTTATGTGCTCTGTGAATGCTTGAAGAATAAGTTCTTAAAACGCAAGAAGGCAAATAAAATCGTAATGGGTTCGAAAGTTAAATTAACTATAAACAGCCACTCTTTGGTACAGGGACAGGAAACCCAGGGAGGAGGGAACCCAGCTTTAAGCTCGTCCGGGAATGTTTCCCTTGATCAATGATTTATTAAAGATAACTCTCAAGGGGTTGAATTGAGCACAGTTTTTTATTTATTTATTTTTAATAATTCTAGTTACTAGATTATGCACGTCTACTGCTTTCCGTCTCTTGAGGTCTGCCTTGGTTTACACACCAGTTTATGTCGTTTTTTAGTAATATTTTAATCTTTAACATCATTTGTGCTTGTTATATTATGTTATCTATTACTTATTTTACTTGGTACTACTGATAAAAAACCTTATTTTGTAATTATTTTAAATTACTATGCCATTGAAATAAAGATATATTAAACCTCTTGTATATTTTTAAATCCCACCAACCCCCCTCCACAAATTTTACCACCGTGAAGTTAGCGTCACTTTATCGTCCCAGACCGTCTAGTGGCATCAATGTTGCAGTCATCAATCTGAAGGCGTTAACAAAAATTCAAAAACTGAGATAAATTGTATAATACTAATTATAAAAACGATCTTTCACAAAATCAACACAGTTTTTTCTATTTATTACTTTCCACAAAGGTTTCCCATTAAATGTGTCATGAATAAAAATCCCAAAATATAATACCTAAGTAAACCGTAGGAATGTATCGTAAAATGGACGTCCTCTAATAAATGCCACTCCTGAGACTTAACCAAACAAGTGCCCGCAATGGAACTTGTACACAGATGCTCTGTACTGAACTTTAATATACAACTCAAAAAGGTGGTGTCGGCCGTCAGAGGTCCTATCGTCTAAATTAAATCACCGTTACGGGGCGTTCTCGTATAACGCTCCTGAGACTAAACCAAACAAGTGCCCGCAATGAAACTTTGTACACAAGATGCTCTTAAGCTGAACTATAATATACCAACGTCAAATAGGAGGTGTCGGCCGTCAGAGGTCCTATCGTCAAAATTAAATGCACGGTTAGACGGGCGTCTCGTATAAAAGTCACTCTCTGAGACTTAACCAAACAAGTGCCCCGCAATGAAATTTGTACACAGATGTCTGTAAGCTGAACTTTAATAATACCAACGTCAAAAAGGTGGTGTCGGGCCGTCAGAGGTCCCTATCGTCTAAATAAATGCACCGTTAGACGGGGCGTTCTCGTATAAAAAAGTCGCTCCTGAGACTAAACCAAACAAGTGCCCGCAATGAAACTTTGTACACAGATGCTCTGTAAGCTGAACTTAATATACCAAGTCAAATAGGTGGTGCGGCCGTCAGAGGTCCTATCGTCAATATTAAATGCACGGTTAGACGGGCGTTCTCGTATAAAAGTTCACTCCTGAGACTTAACCAAACAAGTGCCCGCAATGGAACTTTGTACACAGATGCTCTGTAAGCTGAACTTTAATATACCAACGTCAAAAAAGGTGGTGTCGGCCGTCAAGGTCCTATCGTCTAAATTAAATGCACCGTTAGACGGGGCGTTCTCGTATAAAAGTCGCTCCTCCTGAGACTAAACCAAACAAGTGCCCGCAATGAAACTTTGTACACAGATGCTCTGTAAGCTGAACTTTAATGTACCAACGTCAAATAGGTGGTGTCGGCCGTCAGAGGTCCTATCGTCAAAATTAAATGCACGGTTAGACGGGCGTTCTCGTATAAAAGTCACTCCTGAGACTTAACCAAACAAGTGCCCGCAATGAAACTTTGTACACAGATGCTCTGTAAGCTGAACTTTAATATACCAACGTCAAATAGGTGGTGTCGGCCGTCAGAGGTCCTATCGTCAAAATTAAATGCACGGTTAGACGGGGCGTTCTCGTATAAAAGTCACTCCTGAGACTAAAACCAAACAAGTGCCCGCAATGAAACTTTGTACACAGATGCTCTGTAAGCTGAACTTTAATATACCAACGTCAAATAGGTGGTGTCGGCCGTCAGAGGTCCTATCGTCAAAATTAAATGCACGGTTAGACGGGCGTTCTCGTATAAAAGTCACTCTCCTGAGACTTAACCAAACAAGTGCCCGCAATGAAACTTTGTACACAGATGCTCTGTAAGCTGAACTTTAATATACCAACGTCAAATAGGTGGTGTCGGCAGTCAGAGGTCCTATCGTCAAAATTAAATGCACGGTTAGACGGGCGTTCTCGTATAAAAGTCACTCCTGAGACTTAACCAAACAAGTGCCCGCAATGAAAACTTTGTACACAGATGCTCTGTAAGCTGAACTTTAATATACCAACGTCAAAAAGGCGGTGTCGGCCCGTCAGAGGTCCTATCGTCGAAATTAAAAATTAAATGCACAGTTAGACGGGGCGTTCTCGTATAAAAGTCGCTCCTGAGACTAAACCAAACAAGTGCCCGCAATGAAACTTTGTACACAGATGCTCTGTAAGCTGAAATTTAATATACCAACGTCAAATAGGTGGTGTCGGCCGTCAGAGGTCCTATCGTCAAAATTAAATGCACGGTTAGACGGGCGTTCTCGTATAAAAAGTCACTCCTGAGACTTAACCGAACAAGTGCCCGCAATGAAACTTTGTACACAGATGCTCTGTAAGCTGAACTTTAATATACCAACGTCAAAAAGGTGGTGTCGGCCGTCAGAGGTCCTATCGTCTAAATTAAATGCACCGTTAGACGGGGCGTTCTCGTATAAAAGTCGCTCCTGAGACTAAACCAAACAAGTGCCCGCAATGAAACTTTGTACACAGATGCTCTGTAAGCTGAACTTTAATATACCAACGTCAAAAAGGTGGTGTCGGCCGTCAGAGGTCCTATCGTCGAAATTAAATGCACCGTTAGACGGGGCGTTCTCGTATAAAAGTCACTCCTGAGACTTAACCAAACAAGTGCCCGCAATGAAACTTTGTACACAGATGCTCTGTAAGCTGAACGTTTAATATACCAACGTCAAATAGGTGGTGTCGGCCGTCAGAGGTCCTATCGTCAAAATTAAATGCACGGTTAGACGGGGCGTTCTCGTATAAAAGTCACTCCTGAGACTTAACCGAACAAGTGCCCGCAATGAAACTTTGTACACAGATGCTCTGTAAGCTGAACTTTAATATACCAACGTCAAATAGGTGGTGTCGGCCGTCAGAGGTCCTATCGTCAAAATTAAATGCACGGTTTAGACGGGCGTTCTCGTATAAAAGTCACTCCTGAGACTAAACCAAACAAGTGCCCGCAATGAAACTTTGTACACAGATGCTCTGTAAGCTGAACTTTAATATACCAACGTTAAATAGGTGGTGTCGGCCGTCAGAGGTCCTATCGTCGAAATTAAATGCACCGTTAGACGGGGCGTTCTCGTATAAAAGTCGCTCCTGAGACTAAACCAAAACAAGTGCCCGCAATGAAACTTTGTACACAGATGCTCTGTAAGCTGAACTTTAATATACCAACGTTAAATAGGTGGTGTCGGCCGTCAGAGGTCCTATCGTCAAAATTAAATGCACGGTTAGACGGGCGTTCTCGTATAAAAGTCACTCCTGAGACTTAACCAAACAAGTGCCCGCAATGAAACTTTGTACACAGATGCTCTGTAAGCTGAAATTTAATATACCAACGTCAAAAAGGTGGTGTCGGCCGTCAGAGGTCCTATCGTCGAAATTAAATGCACCGTTAGACGGGGCGTTCTCGTATAAAAGTCGCTCCTGAGACTAAACCAAACAAGTGCCCGCAATGAAACTTTGTACACAGATGCTCTGTAAGCTGAACTTTAATATACCAACGTCAAATAGGTGGTGTCGGCCGTCAGAGGTCCTATCGTCAAAATTAAATGCACGGTTAGACGGGCGTTCTCGTATAAAAGTCACTCCTGAGACTTAACCAAACAAGTGCCCGCAATGAAACTTTGTACACACAGATGCTCTGTAAGCTGAACTTTAATATACCAACGTCAAAAAGGTGGTGTCGGCCGTCAGAGGTCCTATCGTCGAAATTAAATGCACCGTTAGGACGGGGCGTTCTCGTATAAAAGTCGCTCCTGAGACTAAACCAAACAAGTGCCCGCAATGAAAACTTTGTACACAGATGCTCTGTAAGCTGAACTTTTAATATACCAACGTCAAATAGGTGGTGTCGGCCGTCAGAGGTCCTATCGTCGAAATTAAATGCACGGTTAGACGGGCGTTCTCGTATAAAAGTCACTCCTGAGACTTAACCAAACAAGTGCCCGCAATGAAACTTTGTACACAGATGCTCTGTAAGCTGAACTTTAATATACCAACGTCAAAAAGGTGGTGTCGGCCGTCAGAGGTCCTATCGTCGAAATTAAATGCACCGTTAGACGGGGCGTTCTCTCGTATAAAAGTCGCTCCTGAGACTAAACCAAACAAGTGCCCGCAATGAAACTTTGTACACAGATGCTCTGTAAGCTGAACTTTAATGTACCAACGTCAAATAGGTGGTGTCGGCCGTCAGAGGTCCTATCGTCAAAATTAAATGCACGGTTAGACGGACGTTCTCGTATAAAAGTCACTCCTGAGACTTAACCAAACAAGTGCCCGCAATGAAACTTTGTACACAGATGCTCTGTAAGCTGAACTTTAATATACCAACGTCAAATAGGTGGTGTCGGCCGTCAGAGGTCCTATCGTCAAAATTAAATGCACCGTTTTAGACGGGGCGTTTCTCGTATAAAAGTCACTCCTGAGACTAAACCAAACAAGTGCCCGCAATGAAACTTTGTACACAGATGCTCTGTAAGCTGAACTTTAATATACCAACGTCAAATAGGTGGTGTCGGCCGGCCGTCAGAGGTCCTATCGTCAAAATTAAATGCACGGTTAGACGGGCGTTCTCGTATAAAAGTCACTCCTGAGACTTAACCAAACAAGTGCCCGCAATGAAACTTTGTACACAGATGCTCTGTAAGCTGAACTTTAATATACCAACGTCAAATAGGTGGTGTCGGCCGTCAGAGGTCCTATCGTCAAAATTAAATGCACGGTTAGACGGGCGTTCTCGTATAAAAGTCACTCCTGAGACTTAACCAAAACAAGTGCCCGCAATGAAACTTTGTACACAGATGCTCTGTAAGCTGAACTTTAATATACCAACGTCAAAAAGGTGGTTTTGTCGGCCGTCAGAGGTCCTATCGTCGAAATTAAATGCACAGTTAGACGGGGCGTTCTCGTATAAAAGTCGCTCCTGAGACTAAACCAAACAAGTGCCCGCAATGAAACTTTGTACACAGATGCTCTGTAAGCTGAACTTTAATATACCAACGTCAAATAGGTGGTGTCGGCCGTCAGAGGTCCTATCGTCAAAATTAAATGCACGGTTAGACGGGCGTTCTCGTATAAAAAGTCACTCCTGAGACTTAACCAAACAAGTGCCCGCAATGAAACTTTGTACACAGATGCTCTGTAAGCTGAACTTTAATATACCAACGTCAAAAAGGTGGTGTCGGCCGTCAGAGGTCCTATCGTCTAAATTAAATGCACCGTTAGACGGGGCGTTCTCGTATAAAAGTCGCTCCTGAGACTAAACCAAACAAGTGCCCGCAATGAAACTTTGTACACAGATGCTCTGTAAGCTGAACTTTAATATACCAACGTCAAAAAGGTGGTGTCGGCCGTCAGAGGTCCTATCGTCGAAATTAAATGCACCGTTAGACGGGGCGTTCTCGTATAAAAGTCACTCCTGAGACTTAACCAAACAAGTGCCCGCAATGAAACTTTGTACACAGATGCTCTGTAAGCTGAACTTTAATATACCAACGTCAAATAGGTGGTGTCGGCCGTCAGAGGTCCTATCGTCAAAATTAAATGCACGGTTAGACGGGCGTTCTCGTATAAAAGTCGTCACTCCTGAGACTTAACCAAACAAGTGCCCGCAATGAAACTTTGTACACAGATGCTCTGTAAGCTGAACTTTAATATACCAACGTCAAATAGGTGGTGTCGGCCGTCAGAGGTCCTATCGTCAAAATTAAATGCACGGTTAGACGGGGCGTTCTCGTATAAAAGTCACTCCTGAGACTAAACCAAACAAGTGCCCCGCAATGAAACTTTGTACACAGATGCTCTGTAAGCTGAACTTTAATATACCAACGTCAAATAGGTGGTGTCGGCCGTCAGAGGTCCTATCGTCGAAATTAAATGCACCGTTAGACGGGGCGTTCTCGTATAAAAGTCGCTCCTGAGACTAAACCAAACAAGTGCCCGCAATGAAACTTTGTACACAGATGCTCTGTAAGCTGAACTTTAATATACCAACGTCAAATAGGTGGTGTCGTCGGCCGTCAGAGGTCCTATCGTCAAAATTAAATGCACGGTTAGACGGGCGTTCTCGTATAAAAGTCACTCCTGAGACTTAACCAAACAAGTGCCCGCAATGAAACTTTGTACACAGATGCTCTGTAAGCTGAACTTTAATATACCAACGTCAAAAAGGTGGTGTCGGTCGGCCGTCAGAGGTCCTATCGTCGAAATTAAATGCACCGTTAGACGGGGCGTTCTCGTATAAAAGTCGCTCCTGAGACTAAACCAAACAAGTGCCCGCAATGAAACTTTGTACACAGATGCTCTGTAAGCTGAACTTTAATATACCAACGTCAAATAGGTGGTGTCGGCCGTCAGAGGTCCTATCGTCAAAATTAAATGCACGGTTAGACGGGCGTTCTCGTATAAAAGTCACTCCTGAGACTTAACCAAACAAGTGCCCGCAATGAAACTTTGTACACAGATGCTCTGTAAGCTGAACTTTAATATACCAACGTCAAAAAGGTGGTGTCGGCCGTCAGAGGTCCTATCGTCGAAATTAAATGCACCGTTAGACGGGGCGTTCTCGTATAAAAGTCGCTCCTGAGACTAAACCAAACAAGTGCCCGCAATGAAACTTTGTACACAGATGCTCTGTAAGCTGAACTTTAATATACCAACGTCAAATAGGTGGTGTCGGCCGTCAGAGGTCCTATCGTCGAAATTAAATGCACGGTTAGACGGGCGTTCTCGTATAAAAGTCACTCCTGAGACTTAACCAAACAAGTGCCCGCAATGAAACTTTGTACACAGATGCTCTGTAAGCTGAACTTTAATATACCAACGTCAAAAAGGTGGTGTCGGCCGTCAGAGGTCCTATCGTCAAAATTAAATGCACGGTTAGACGGGCGTTCTCGTATAAAAGTCACTCCTGAGACTTAACCGAACAAGTGCCCGCAATGAAACTTTGTACACAGATGCTCTGTAAGCTGAACTTTAATATACCAACGTCAAATAGGTGGTGTCGGCCGTCAGAGGTCCTATCGTCAAAATTAAATGCACGGTTAGACGGGCGTTCTCGTATAAAAGTCACTCCTGAGACTTAACCAAACAAGTGCCCGCAATGAAACTTTGTACACAGATGCTCTGTAAGCTGAACTTTAATATACCAACGTCAAAAAGGTGGTGTCGGCCGTCAGAGGTCCTATCGTCAAAATTAAATGCACCGTTAGACGGGGCGTTCTCGTATAAAAGTCGCTCCTGAGACTAAACCAAACAAGTGCCCGCAATGAAACTTTGTACACAGATGCTCTGTAAGCTGAACTTTAATATACCAACGTCAAATAGGTGGTGTCGGCCGTCAGAGGTCCTATCGTCAAAATTAAATGCACGGTTAGACGGGCGTTCTCGTATAAAAGTCACTCCTGAGACTTAACCAAACAAGTGCCCGCAATGAAACTTTGTACACAGATGCTCTGTAAGCTGAACTTTAATATACCAACGTCAAAAAGGTGGTGTCGGCCGTCAGAGGTCCTATCGTCGAAATTAAATGCACCGTTAGACGGGGCGTTCTCGTATAAAAGTCGCTCCTGAGACTAAACCAAACAAGTGCCCGCAATGAAACTTTGTACACAGATGCTCTATAAGCTGAACTTTAATATACCAACGTCAAAAAGGTGGTGTCGGCCGTCAGAGGTCCTATCGTCAAAATTAAATGCACCGTTAGACGGGGCGTTCTCGTGTAAAAGTCACTCCTGAGACTTAACCGAACAAGTGCCCGCAATGAAACTTTGTACACAGATGCTCTGTAAGCTGAACTTTAATATACCAACGTTAAATAGGTGGTGTCGGCCGTCAGAGGTCCTATCGTCAAAATTAAATGCACGGTTAGACGGGCGTTCTCGTATAAAAGTCACTCCTGAGACTTAACCAAACAAGTGCCCGCAATGAAACTTTGTACACAGATGCTCTGTAAGCTGAAATTTAATATACCAACGTCAAAAAGGTGGTGTCGGCCGTCAGAGGTCCTATCGTCGAAATTAAATGCACCGTTAGACGCTGCGTTCTCGTATAAAAGTCGCTCCTGAGACTAAACCAAACAAGTGCCCGCAATGAAACTTTGTACACAGATGCTCTGTAAGCTGAACTTTAATATACCAACGTCAAATAGGTGGTGTCGGCCGTCAGAGGTCCTATCGTCAAAATTAAATGCACGGTTAGACGGGCGTTCTCGTATAAAAGTCACTCCTGAGACTTAACCAAACAAGTGCCCGCAATGAAACTTTGTACACAGATGCTCTGTAAGCTGAACTTTAATATACCAACGTCAAAAAGGTGGTGTCGGCCGTCAGAGGTCCTATCGTCGAAATTAAATGCACCGTTAGACGGGGCGTTTCTCGTATAAAAGTCGCTCCTGAGACTAAACCAAACAAGTGCCCGCAATGAAACTTTGTACACAGATGCTCTATAAGCTGAACTTTAATATACCAACGTCAAATAGGTGGTGTCGGCCGTCAGAGGTCCTATCGTCAAAATTAAATGCACGGTTTAGACGGGCGTTCTCGTATAAAAGTCACTCCTGAGACTTAACCAAACAAGTGCCCGCAATGAAACTTTGTACACAGATGCTCTGTAAGCTGAACTTTAATATACCAACGTCAAAAAGGTGGTGTCGGCCGTCAGAGGTCTATCGTCTAAATTAAATGCACCGTTAGACAGATGTTCTCGTATAAAAGTATTAGATTTTCAAGTATCAAGGTTATATAAACTAGATTAGTATATATACTGCAAAATGTTCAAACGTCGTATGGAATTTGGTACTCCAAAGTTTCATTATTTTTAAAACATGAAAATTAAAAAGCATTATAAAAAGTGATAGCTTGAAATTCTAGCATGCGGAAGTATTTTAGAAGTTATAACATAAATATTACTGCTTCTCTTTTGCGCACTTTTTTAAATGACGTTGTCCTTTTATATCCATGAAAATAATAAGTAAAATTTGTAGGCTAATTAACAATATATTTTTTCTAACCTCACATATATTTCAAAAAACAATTTATTTTATATTTCATTTATTATTTTTATTCTGTTTACTTCTGTTTTTATCTGCAACAATTTATTTTTTAAATGTGTCACCAATTATTTTACTATTGTAAAGTTTTGAACTATTGTTTTTTGTAATCACTGAATTTATTCAGGGTATGTGAATCTTATTTAGAGTTATTATATCGCATGGTTGTATTGTATTTAAATGTCGTGTAATTTAGGACATTAGGGTTTCCCTGATTTTTTTCTAATTTTTCAGAGTCAGATGTGGTTGAGGCTTGAGAAATTTATGTTATTGCTGACACCTGGTAGGTATGAGCAGATGTTATAATATGGAAGAAAAGCTATTGTGTAGACTTATCTCTTTACCCAATACCCCTCACGGAATTTCTGAGAATAGTTTTATAACCCTTACACGTAATTTCCTTAGACACATTCAGAAGGGACACGCAAACTCGAGACCGGTTGCCATAAACCTATTGTCTGGTAATGACACCATTTCGAGGAAGGAACCACCTCACCCGAGCCTTTACCTGAGACTACCTCACTGTTAATTCTGTTGTAGTTAAAATATTTGTTCCATTCCATTATTTGAACGTTGATTAATTTGAACTGTAAAAATCATGCAATGCTAACAAACATCTTTGTACAACTTATACATGAAATTAACAAATCGATTACATGGAATAGTAGGCTAATCACGCCAAACATTCTACGTAACAATATACCATATATGACGCCAGGGACTCGCTTATTGGAGAAAGAAAACGTATTATAAGTTTTTAATATTAAAGCTCGTATGCATTAAACAGAGGTAAACATCAATTTAATACTAACAAATGACCATTATAATTTTCAAAATAGACAAATAGAATGAATAACATGATAATGATGCATTGACTTAAGAGAAAAAATCCTTCTAGAAGTTCTATATTTTTAGAATTGATAATATAATTAAATGGCGGTACCATTACATCAACTCATAGAAATAGTAATACCATTGAAGCATTCATTTCATATTGACTATGTTTAATAAGTCATAAATTGCAAACCTAAAACATGTGGTTTTAACGCACAAACCTCGGAAATTGTTTGCTGCTTAAAATACAAAGTATGACCTCAATATTGGCTTTATATTATAATATGCGTCAGATACGTTTGATAACATACTGTATCGTTGAACATAATATTTTAGTGCGGAAATATCAAAATACACGTTATTGGCATAAGAATGTATATTTAGAATCTCCTTAAAAATCGAATGGAAAACTACAAATCTGTTTCTGTATACAAAACGTAACACGCGTACGTTCTTACTGTAATTTACTGGAGATTACATAACAACTCCAGATATCTTAACTACACTGAGGGCAGTTTCCCACTGGGGCATCAAAGAGTAGAGGAAAGGTTTATTTTTTACTCATAAATTTAATGTTAATGCCAATTTAAACGTGTTTTAGTTTCTATACGATTCTAAACGTTTAGTAGTGTAAAAGACCCAACACTGATATTGCAAATATAAAAATAGGGTCGTTGAGATAACGATTCGTAGAGTAAAAGAGCTGCCCCCCAAATAAAAGATCCTTCTGAGACTAAACCAAACAAATGCCCGCAATGAAACTTTGTACATATACTAAGATAATTTACTAAGATAATTACATACACTTTTATAAAAATATTTAATAAAATATTTTAAAAATAAATATTTAATAAAATATTTTATACACTTGTATAAAAATATTTCCAAATAATCACAGGATCTCACAAAATACAATCTTCACACGCCACAATACAAAAACCTCCATAAAGGTTATTCAAATATTACTTCATGAACTTAATTGTTGATCAGCTGATATTGCCAACCTTTGCAAAGAAAATATGACGATAAAAAGTGTTGAATAAAATGATCAGCTGTTACTCACAACCTAAACATTAGTTAATATTCTATGCAGATAAGAATATGCATTTTTGTGCGTCTGTTTTATTTTTAAATAAAGCTAAATTTCAATACCTATTATTAATTTTTTTCCAAAGTAATTCACATGAATCTTTTCAGAATTAAATGTTCTACAAATCTGTTTAAGAAAAAAATGACCTTTATTTAACATTTATGGAAGTAATCTTACGTTAAACACAAAAATGTGTTATTTCTTTGCACCAATTCTTGTGTTTTACGTAAGATATCTCTAAAAGTATTGCATTTACAGCTCTGGGACGAATTTCAATAAATTTGTCAGATATAAAAACATAAAAAACAATCGTATTTGTATCTTTGTAACTACCTTTACCATTTTTATACGGCCTGACTTCACCAAGGGTTCTGAAATCCGGGCGAAATCTTTCGCTAGGCGTAAACTCGCTAACGAAGCGTTTCCGGGCATATGGTTATATGAACTTTTTTACTTGTTTTTAGCTATAGAATAAGCTCCCGAGAGATTGCCGTTTTAGTTTTGAATCACCCTGTAGATCTTTTTTAAACTTGTAGTTTAAGTAACGTCCTGGAAGACATTGAGAGGAAAATGCCTAGTTCTGATTTTGCATTCCTTGCTTTTGTATGGTAGGTAGCGATGTCCTTGCTTCTACTAGGCAAAGTGAATATTGGGATTTGCCAATAGAATCATAAATTCTATTCAAAATTGCTGGCACAAGGGCGGCACACGGGCGGCGCCCTTTGAACCCCGGAGAAAGTTGGACCTCACACTTTGCTGAAAACCCTACAGTAGTCTAGGACCATCTTCCTTCTGTTCCCGTTGTAAATCTCCAATATGTCAAATAAATATAAAAAACGATGCCTGAGGGATGTTTGGCACCATTCTTGGATTGGCTGTGATCTGTGAACGTTGTTTGCATTAGTGCAAAGTTCAACACACGGAGTGCTACTTGATCTTCTGTATCCTGTTATCTGAGGTAATTAATTTTAAAATTTTAAAACATATTATAAACTTTACCTGGTATGGATAAATTGGTATTAATATTTTATACTTATCACTCGCGATTAAATTTTTAATGATTTCGTACTAATAGTGAAATCGAAATTATGTATATAATCCATCTGAAAACAACAGATGTAGGCTTCAATTGATTATTTTATTTATCAAATAGCAACAAGTTTGAATTTTAAACATAAACATTCCGTACTTTACAAATAACGGAAAATATAATAAGAGATTTATACTTAACAGTTAATTTCAAAACTCAGTGGTTACACGTAATCTAACACAACTTTTTTTAGTTTAAAAACCTTTCTACAGAAAAATTATTTTGTTCATACCAGTTACAAAACATGGTTTAATTTTGTAATACGATTTTCTAGACAAAACATTACCTGTAATGAACATAAATTAAATTATTACACGACGATATTGGTTCTTACCATGCCTATCTGTACACAGCAAGGAAGATATTAAATTAATATATTCTGGACCCGATCCAATTTCTTTCATTGTACAGACATTCATATCGCCTATTATTAAAGTAGGATTTATTGATGCATTTAAAATATTTTCAAAGTCATATTTAAACTGAGCATTACGGTATTATATTATTTTTTTGTGCACGTGTTTTTATAAATATGACAATTAAAACATAAATACATGCGCGGATTTAAGAACAATGAATACAGAGGCCAGTCTTTTACAAACAAATTTATTTATTTGCTGTGCATTAATATCTGACCTTATAGTGCTAACCACCATCTATCATATCCAAAATAAAAGTAGTTTATTATAAGTTACGGTGACTTAACTGTGATTCAATTTGAAATTTATTTAAGTATTATTATGGAATTAAAATAATTTAGTAAAATGGAACTATTGAATTTAAAACATTTATTAAGTAATCGTTTAAAAATAATCAATGCACATGTATTTACGCTTACAACTTAAACACATTATCCTCCTTACTGGCCGAAGATACATGTTTCGATATTTTTTCAGGATTTGTCAGTTATACTAAATCCTGTTGGTTGATAAATCTGCTACTTTTGTCATGGCTTTGTTGCGTGGTGTCGCTACTACCATTATGGAATATAATAGCAGAGACAAGGTAGGCCTGCATTAACTTTAACAAAGGTTTCATAGTTGTGTAAATTTTTGTATAATGTGTAGTATTTAAAAATGACTTTTAAATGATGCTATTGAGATAAAAAGAGGTTTGAAGACTGGCCTGTATAGTCCTGGACAATAGATAAATCACTAAGACCAAATGAAGGAGGCGATATAAGTAAAATATATACTTTTTCATATTTCTGTTATAAACTTATCCTAATCTTCTAAATGAGCAGTTTTTGCTTATTTTCAAAACAAGTTATATGATGCGACCATTGTAATATGTAATCAATAATGCGTATTATGTTATAATAATAATAAAATAAGTAATATTTATTTTAGGAGGTGTTTGAAAGAGTTAAGGTTATAGGGGACGGTCATTGTTTATTTCGGGCAATGAGTATGGCGTTGTGGGGTACACAACATCGGCACGCGGAAGTTAGGACGAGCATAGTGAACCACGTAGTAACAAACTGGCAGCATTACTATGAGAGAATACAATATACGCTCGGAGAAGAATTTAACTCTCCTCTAAAATATGCAAACCTAATGGGAAATGTACAGAAGCGAATATATGGATCGGAATTTGAAATTACAGTTTTTTGCGAGGTTTACAAGAGAAATGCAACTGTATACAGAGAAAGAGATGTTAAACAAAGGATTTGTGGGAAATCGATGACTAGTTCAACATATCCTGATGTGTTAGAGAAATTGATTGCGTTTTTAAACAAGAAAGGATGCTGTAACCAAAAATTAAAAAAACGTAGTAAGGAAAGACACGCATTATTCAAAGAGGCTGCTTTGTTGATATTTGGGGACTGCAGTAACAAACACATGTTATTGCTTAATAAATTGTATGAAAAAAACTTTTCAAAATTCATAACAAAAGTTACAGCAGAAAAAGACATCCAACAATCTCCTCGGAACAAAGTAAACGAGAAGTATGAGGAATTACTAAACAGTGTTTTGAACACGCTCGGTGATGAAATAACAAAAGAAGAACTAATGGAAAAGGAAAAGATCGTTTATCATAAAGTGTACAATCACTATTGTCAGAAGGTAGGATGGAAAGGGAGTAATAAAAATAATGCAAGAAAATTCAAGCATGTTTGGAATAAGTTTCTAACACAATTAACCTGAGTCAGATATTGGAATAAAGCAAATAACAGGCAAAGGAGAAACATTCGCTGATAGATTAAAAGACAGCAGAGGCTGTGTGAAATCATTGACTTTTTGCAAATCACCAAGCCACCAGGACTTACAAACATCAACGAAAACAGAAATCTTTATTAACAATACAATTCATAGCACTGTTATTTTGTGGGAAAATGAGTGTAAAAAAGATCAGAGATTTGAACATTTAGTCAAAGAGTTTATTAGCTGTCATCGTAGGGTCGGTGGAGTGTGCACGTGGACAGATTTTGATGACATGTATAAATATAAAGAAAATCTAAAACAAATCAGATCTATCAAAAAAACCCGTAATTCTAGTTTTTTAAAAAGTGCTTGTATAAGTTTTTGCGACAATGAAATGATCATACACTTAAGTACAGTTGGGGACGAATTAAAAATTGAAATAAGAGAATCAGAAAGAGGTAGTGACAACTACGACATCTGTGGACATTACCAGTATTATGACGATAAAAAATACCCTTTTGATAGAATGGACGAAATTTTATATCGAGATAGAATATGGATGTCAGTATTCGATAGTTCAAAAGATGTTTACAGTGAATATGTCACCAATGAGACTGACAATATGAATAAGGAAATATTACATCAAAAAGGAAAAATTAATGTATCGGCTAATTGTTCAAACAATGAGGAATACCTAAAAAAAAAATATTGAAAATATTGCAGAAAAATCAGGAAAATCGTACATAGCAGTACCTAAAAGGAAACATTCCTTGTCGTGCTCTAATAAATTTGCAGTTGAAGAAAAAAGAGTTACTGGTCACATAGACGACGTAATGGTTAACGGTGTATTTGATACAGCCACATTTAGAATTTGGCTCCGAAATGCTGTAATAAAACAAGCAAATATCAGTTGCAGGTTAATATTTACAAATAGTAGACTAAGACATAATGAAAATTTAAAATATGTAACATATGCAAGGTGTAGCTCAAGCGCAGCTGGAAAATGTAAAGAGTTTTAAATTTGAAGTTGAAATAACTGATATTGTTGATGTAAGAATAACGAGCAGCGGTACGTCTGTCCCGATTCATACTGGAAAGAAAAGGTCTTACCAACTGAGGGGAGGAGAACGTAAAATATACAAAAAAAAGTTGTTACTAGATCAAGCAAAAACGGTACAGAATGAAGATATGAAACATATAAATATAGATGCTGCTATTGATCTTAATATGCAGTCTGTCAGAACATTAATGACGCTGAGAAAATGTCGATCAGAAGCGTTCAAAGAAGATGACTTGCACTCAAACGACTTGTTAGACCTAATTTTATACTGGCAAAAACCGAATCAGTTTCATCCACTGAGGAGGAGAAATATATAAGAAAGGTAGTAGCCTCACCCTTCCAGGTATATATGTTTACAGGTCTGTAAAGAAAGGTAATCGCAAGTAAAAACGTGCCAGCTGGTTATTTTGATGCAACAGGCTCGGTTGCAAGACAAGTGGTCTTATCTAATAACAAACCTATTTTGTATTATGCATTGGTTGTTAATGTTAATGGTGAAATTTTACCTGTCATAGAAATGTTGTCTGAGGTACATGACATAAGCGCCCTAGCTGATTTATTTACAACTTATAAGTATTTCTGCTTGAAATCAAGTAAACAACATTGGCCACTTATTAAACGTATTGTTTGTGATTGGAGTTGGGCTATGATGATAGGAATTGTTATATCTTGGAACTCGATGGATTTGTTGCAATATCTCCGTATGTGCTACAACATCGTAACGGACAGGAGTGACCCGCAGCAGTATAGAGCTAAAATAACAATACACGCATGCTGTGCACATTTCATGAAAATGGTTAGTGACAGGCTCTCAAAAGAAAATATTTTAAATAAGAGAGTGAAGGAAATGATACTGAAAGTGATGGGTCTCCTGGTAATATGCAATTCAGTGAGTGAGACTGATGAGATCTACACAATGCTTGCAACTATATCACTCAGTGAAAAGAATTACTCTATTACAAAACATGAGATTGATAAAGTGAACCAGATACTTGAAAATAAAGACCTAGTTATATCAAAATCAGACATTCCTCAAAATTCAAACCTTAACGACATAGATAATGGAATATGTGAGTGGAAAAAACAAAGCTAGATAGTCCCTTTTTTACCAGATATTGTTCAATTCTACAAATTGTTACGGACAAGCTACACACCATCAGGAAAAATGAACCAGCAACCGAAGAATTAAACATTTATTACTGTCCAGGATTCTTCGATTATGTTTCATAACCACTTAATGCCACTGTTACCTTTTTGGAGTGGCTTAATGTTGTTTATGCATGGAAGTGAAGAATTTAATAGATTATCAAACGCGAACGTTGAGAACTACTTCCAACAGGTTAAACACAGACTTTTAAAGAGTAAAACGAATTTAAAAATAGGGCGTTTGATAAAACTTCTAAAAAGCAATGTACAGTCTTCATTGAAAAATATAAGTATAGATATTTCAGATTATAACAAAGAAAGAAAACAACGAGTTAGACAGAAAAATAACTTTTGTGATATTGAAACTAAGGTCATATTGAATCCAATGGAGCCAAAGACTGTCCAAACCACTTTTGAACAGCCATGCCAGATAAGTAATGAATTTCATTCTGAGGATATTGAAGATGTTGATGATCCAAGTATCACAGAAACATGGCAAAAGAAGCGCAGGTCGACTTCTACATATCACTTGACTACAAACAAACCCTTAAGAAATTCGAAATTATTTACAAAACAAACTTGTAGTGCAGGATTTGAGAACGCCGATAAACCTACAGTAGACGAGCCGCCAGAAAATGAAGAGAAGTACATAACTATTGACAGAGGACTACCTTCAGAAAACGAACACAGTACAAGAAAAGAAATAGGAAGTGTAGGTGAAGATAATAACAGGAAATTTAGGGTGAGTATGAGCAAACAGTATCCTCACGTCTGTGCGATTCCAAATGGCCTATTTATGAATCCAGATTTTTTATTTGTACGAGGAAAATGAATTAGAAACAGATACGTATGTAGTAGCCTTTTTTAAAAAATTTAGTGCCTACAAAAAAACTGTATCTGTTCGGAGACGCATATTTCACATTGAATGGATCGAGAGAATTACACCAGAATGTGATCGACTGCGCTATTGTTGCTCTAATTAAAAAACTGTGCAAAACAGACAACGTTAAATTCGTCAATACAGAAACTTGCGGAACACTTTTTAAACACAATTCCGTTACTGCAGCATCGCCTGTTTGGTATTATTTCCGAAACTTAAATGAGTATGACAAAATTCTAATGCCGTATATTGTATCAAACAAAAATCACTATTGCGTGCTGGTTGGAGACATACAGAACCACACATGCTTTTTTCTACAACCCACTGCCAAGATATCCGGACAACTGTGAAGTTGGATTTAAAAAAATTTAGGACATTTCTCAGTGGTCTTCAAAAAACTCAGTACAAGAATGATGGCATGAAAGTAGACAGATGGACATATGTAAAAGGCGAGGGGGCAGTCCAAAGTGATAGCTTTAATTGTGGAATATATGTTATAAATTATATAGAATGTTTTCTGAAAGACCAAAAAATGCCGACGAAAATAAATCCTACTGATTATAGAGAATACTTAAAAAGAGAAATTCTGCAATGGTCAGATAATATGGCAGACATATGCTTACAATGTGGAAAGGGAGAGACTCGATGCAAAATATGGATAATGTGCGACAGCTGCAAACGATGGGCTCACTTCAAACCATGTCTTAAGTATTTAAGTAAAACCCAACATGAGGTTGAGGTAAATGATTTCATATTTATTTGCAAACTTTGCCAACAATTTAAATCGAAATCCAACAGGAACCCATGGGAATGAAACAATTAACAACAACACCTGTTTTTTTTTAAGGAAAAATATTAGGTCCCGCCCAACGCAAAGAAAAGTGCTTAACGGTTTGGTGGTGGATTGAGTAGCTGCCAATATCGTTATGCACAGTATATTGATAGACAGAAGCCAAGGAAAGAAAGCAATTTTATTAATTTGTATATAGAATTAGCATCAACCACGGTATAGCAAAAATATTAGGTCCCGCCCAACGCAAAGAAAAGTGCTTAACGGTTTGGTGGAGGATTGAGTAGCTGCCAATATCGTTATGCCCAGTATATTGATAGACAGAAGCCAATGAATTGAAGAGATCCAAATAGAACTTGCAACAACCACTGTTTGAAAAAGTTATTAGGTCCCACAAAAATAATGAGATGTTTCCTGAAGTTGTTGGTAGTGAAACTAGTAGCTACCATTAGTTTTATATTAATTGTAATTATTATAAAGAACCCTAACCCTACAACTAACTACCTCATGCGCCATACTTAACCCCGAAATATACTATACTCTACTTCCACCACCTCATCTCTTTCGAAAAGAAATCCTTCTACAACCAGAACCTGCTTAGACGATGGTAATGACCACACGAAGGACGTGTCGCTGTCGTGAGCAACATGTTCTCCTCTTCCTGACAAGATGATTTACTGAAGTGGTAAAGGGATACAATTGTCCCTCAGATTGATATTTAGATTAAACGTATATTTAGATTGTTTATAAGAATACTCTTTACAGGTGAAGTAAAAACATTAATAACAAAAAGTAATTTTTAGAAATTGTAAATGTTTTACAGCCGTATTTTTCTTCATTATTATTGTATGGGAATTGTGTCATAACTGACAGAGCGCAGTGAATACATACATACGGTCCTTCTTATCCCATACATGTGTTAGCGTAAATATTTCCATCCACGAATAATTTAATTGTTTTGCTTAAATCATGGCCTGTAAATTCATTCCCATAATATATCATACATGTATATAGACATTTCAGTAACAGTTTCTGCTATTGATGTCCGTAAAATAGGTCCACAGTTGCATGGCAGAGTAAATTTTGTTGGTGTTGGGTATTTGTAATATAAATTTAAAAAAACTCGTACATAGCATATGCTTTAAGAAATTGTAATAACATATTTGTTGGTATTATCTTTTAAGTTTGTACCCGTTGAGTTCCAGAGTCTAGAGAAGGAAGAAGAAAAAAGAAGAAAGTGGTGTTTTTTTAGTGGGTATGCCATCAGAATACTATCTGGTGGAGAGCCCCACACTTGTTCGCTTGGTTACGGTAAGACCAAGCGTTCGTGCAGCAATGCATTTTTTCACCACTTAAAAAAAAAAAAAAAAAAAAAAAAAAAAAACATGGTTTGTGTCATATTAATTTTACTTTTTGTTATAGCTCTCATTTTTTTAAAATTTCCTGACTACATGGAAAAGAAGTACGAGTATTGTCTAATAAAAAGGTAATGTATTACTTATATAACTAATAAGTACAAAACACAAACAACTTCAATTTCGTTGGTATATTAAAGTTCAGCTTACACAGCATCTGTGTACAAAGTTTCATTGCGGGCACTTGTTTGGTTAAGTCTCAGGAGTGACTTTTATTCGAGAACGCCCCGTCTAACGGTGCATTTAATTTCGACGATAGGACCTCTGAACGGCCGACACCACCTTTTTGACGTTGGTATATTAAAGTTCAGCTTACAGAGCATCTGTGTACAAAGTTTCATTGCGGGCACTTGTTTGGTTTAGTCTCAGGAGCGACTTTTATACGAGAACGCCCCGTCTAACGGTGCATTTAATTTCGACGATAGGACCTCTGACGGCCGACACCACTTTTTTGACGTTGGTATATTAAAGTTCAGCTTACAGAGCATCTGTGTACAAAGTTTCATTGCGGGCACTTGTTTGGTTAAGTCTCAGGAGTGACTTTTATACGAGAACGCCCGTCTAACCGTGCATTTAATTTTGACGATAGGACCTCTGACGGCCGACACCACCTATTTGACGTTTGGTATATTAAAGTTCAGCTTACAGAGCATCTGTGTACAAAGTTTCATTGCGGGCACTTGTTTGGTTTAGTCTCAGGAGCGACTTTTATACGAGAACGCCCCGTCTAACGGTGCATTTAATTTAGACGTTAGGACCTCTGACGGCCGACACCACCTTTTTGACGTTGGTATATTAAAGTTCAGCTTACAGAGCATCTGTGTACAAAGTTTCATTGCGGGCACTTGTTTGGTTAAGTCTCAGGAGTTACTTTTATACGAGAACGCCCGTCTAACCGTGCATTTAATTTTGACGATAGGACCTCTGACGGCCGACACCACCTATTTGACGTTGGTATATTAAAGTTCAGCTTACAGAGCATCTGTGTACAAAGTTTCATTGCGGGCACTTGTTTGGTTTAGTCTCAGGAGTGACTTTTATACGAGAACGTCCGTCTAACCGTGCATTTAATTTTGACGATAGGACCTCTGACGGCCGACACCACCTATTTGACGTTGGTATATTAAAGTTCAGCTTACAGAGCATCTGTGTACAAAGTTTCATTGCGGGCACTTGTTTGGTTAAGTCTCAGGAGTGACTTTTATACGAGAACGTCCGTCTAAACCGTGCATTTAATTTTGACGATAGGACCTCTGACGGCCGACACCACCTATTTGACGTTGGTACATTAAAGTTCAGCTTACAGAGCATCTGTGTACAAAGTTTCATTGCGGGCACTTGTTTGGTTTAGTCTCAGGAGCGACTTTTATACGAGAACGCCCCGTCTAAACGGTGCATTTAATTTCGACGATAGGACCTCTGACGGCCGACACCACCTTTTTGACGTTGGTATACTAAAGTTCAGCTTACAGAGCATCTGTGTACAAAGTTCCATTGCGGGCACTTGTTTGGTTAAGTCTCAGGAGTGACTTTTATACGAGAACGCCCCGTCTAATCTAACCGTGCATTTAATTTTGACGATAGGACCTCTGACGGCCGACACCACCTATTTAACGTTGGTATATTAAAGTTCAGCTTACAGAGCATCTGTGTACAAAGTTTCATTGCGGGCACTTGTTTGGTTTAGTCTCAGGAGCGACTTTTATACGAGAACGCCCCGTCTAACGGTGCATTTAATTTCGACGATAGGACCTCTGACGGCCGACACCACCTTTTTGACGTTGGTATATTAAAGTTCAGCTTACAGAGCATCTGTGTACAAAGTTTCATTGCGGGCACTTGTTTGGTTAAGTCTCAGGAGTGACTTTCATACGAGAACGCCCGTCTAACCGTGCATTTTAATTTTGACGATAGGACCTCTGACGGCCGACACCACCTATTTGACGTTGGTATATTAAAGTTCAGCTTACAGAGCATCTGTGTACAAAGTTTCATTGCGGGCATTTGTTTGGTTTAGTCTCAGGAGCGACTTTTATACGAGAACGCCCCGTCCAACGGTGCATTTAATTTCGACGATAGGACCTCTGACGGCCGACACCACCTTTTTGACGTTGGTATATTAAAGTTCAGCTTACAGAGCATCTGTGTACAAAGTTTCATTGCGGGCACTTGTTTGGTTAAGTCTCAGGAGTGACTTTTATACGAGAACGCCCGTCTAACCGTGCATTTAATTTTGACGATAGGACCTCTGACGGCCGACACCACCTATTTGACGTTGGTATATTAAAGTTCAGCTTACAGAGCATCTGTGTACAAAAGTTTCATTGCGGGCACTTGTTTGGTTAAGTCTCAGGAGTGACTTTTATACGAGAACGCCCGTCTAACCGTGCATTTAATTTTGACGATAGGACCTCTGACGGCCGACACCACCTATTTGACGTTGGTATATTAAAGTTCAGCTTACAGAGCATCTGTGTACAAAGTTTCATTGCGGGCACTTGTTTGGTTAAGTCTCAGGAGTGACTTTTATACGAGAACGCCCGTCTAACGGTGCATTTAATTTCGACGATAGGACCTCTGACGGCCGACACCACCTTTTTGACGTTGGTATATTAAAGTTCAGCTTACAGAGCATCTGTGTACAAAGTTTCATTGCGGGCACTTGTTTGGTTTAGTCTCAGGAGCGACTTTTATACGAGAACGCCCCGTCTAACGGTGCATTTAATTTCGACGATAGGACCTCTGACGGCCGACACCACCTTTTTTGACGTTGGTATATTAAAGTTCAGCTTACAGAGCATCTGTGTACAAAGTTTCATTGCGGGCACTTGTTTGGTTAAGTCTCAGGAGTGACTTTTATACGAGAACGCCCGTCTAACCGTGCATTTAATTTTGACGATAGGACCTCTGACGGCCGACACCACCTATTTTGACGTTGGTATATTAAAGTTCAGCTTACAGAGCATCTGTGTACAAAGTTTCATTGCGGGCACTTGTTTGGTTTAGTCTCAGGAGCGACTTTTATACGAGAACGCCCCGTCTAAACGGTGCATTTAATTTCGACGATAGGACCTCTGACGGCCGACACCACCTTTTTGACGTTGGTATATTAAAGTTCAGCTTACAGAGCATCTGTGTACAAAGTTTCATTGCGGGCACTTGTTTGGTTAAGTCTCAGGAGTGACTTTTATACGAGAACGCCCGTCTAACCGTGCATTTAATTTTGACGATAGGACCTCTGACGGCCGACACCACCTATTTGACGTTGGTATATTAAAGTTCAGCTTACAGAGCATCTGTGTACAAAGTTTCATTGCGGGCACTTGTTTTGGTTTAGTCTCAGGAGCGACTTTTATACGAGAACGCCCCGTCTAACGGTGCATTTAATTTAGACGATAGGACCTCTGACGGCCGACACCACCTTTTTGACGTTGGTATATTAAAGTTCAGCTTACAGAGCATCTGTGTACAAAGTTTCATTGCGGGCACTTGTTTGGTTAAGTCTCAGGAGTGACTTTTATACGAGAACGCCCGTCTAACCGTGCATTTAATTTTGACGATAGGACCTCTGACGGCCGACACCACCTATTTGACGTTGGTATATTAAAGTTCAGCTTACAGAGCATCTGTGTACAAAGTTTCATTGCGGGCACTTGTTTGGTTTAGTCTCAGGAGCGACTTTTATACGAGAACGCCCCGTCTAACGGTGCATTTAATTTCGACGATAGGACCTCTGACGGCCGACACCACCTTTTTGACGTTGGTATATTAAAGTTCAGCTTACAGAGCATCTGTGTACAAAGTTTCATTGCGGGCACTTGTTTTGGTTAAGTCTCAGGAGTGACTTTTATACGAGAACGCCCCGTCTAACCGTGCATTTAATTTTGACGATA
This sequence comes from Homalodisca vitripennis, assembly GCF_021130785.1. Taxonomy (NCBI): domain Eukaryota; kingdom Metazoa; phylum Arthropoda; class Insecta; order Hemiptera; family Cicadellidae; genus Homalodisca; species Homalodisca vitripennis. The sequence continues at coordinate 23,899 of NW_025779127.1, read as the reverse complement.
GGACCTCTGACGGCCGACACCACCTATTTGACGTTGGTATATTAAAGTTCAGCTTACAGAGCATCTGTGTACAAAGTTTCATTGCGGGCACTTGTTTGGTTTAGTCTCAGGAGCGACTTTTATACGAGAACGCCCCGTCTAACGGTGCATTTAATTTCGACGATAGGACCTCTGACGGCCGACACCACCTTTTTGACGTTGGTATATTAAAGTTCAGCTTACAGAGCATCTGTGTACAAAGTTTCATTGCGGGCACTTGTTTGGTTAAGTCTCAGGAGTGACTTTTATACGAGAACGCCCGTCTAACCGTGCATTTAATTTTGACGATAGGACCTCTGACGGCCGACACCACCTATTTGACGTTGGTATATTAAAGTTCAGCTTACAGAGCATCTGTGTACAAAGTTTCATTGCGGGCACTTGTTTGGTTTAGTCTCAGGAGCGACTTTTATACGAGAACGCCCCGTCTAACGGTGCATTTAATTTCGACGATAGGACCTCTGACGGCCGACACCACCTTTTTGACGTTGGTATATTAAAGTTCAGCTTACAGAGCATCTGTGTACAAAGTTTCATTGCGGGCACTTGTTTGGTTAAGTCTCAGGAGTGACTTTTATACGAGAACGCCCGTCTAACCGTGCATTTAATTTTGACGATAGGACCTCTGACGGCCGACACCACCTATTTGACGTTGGTATATTAAAGTTCAGCTTACAGAGCATCTGTGTACAAAGTTTCATTGCGGGCACTTGTTTGGTTTAGTCTCAGGAGCGACTTTTATACGAGAAACGCCCCGTCTAACGGTGCATTTAATTTTGACGATAGGACCTCTGACGGCCGACACCACCTTTTTGACGTTGGTATATTAAAGTTCAGCTTACAGAGCATCTGTGTACAAAGTTTCATTGCGGGCACTTGTTTGGTTAAGTCTCAGGAGTGACTTTTATACGAGAACGCCCGTCTAACCGTGCATTTAATTTTGACGATAGGACCTCTGACGGCCGACACCACCTATTTGACGTTGGTATATTAAAGGTTCAGCTTACAGAGCATCTGTGTACAAAGTTTCATTGCGGGCACTTGTTTGGTGAAGTCTCAGGAGTGACTTTTATACGAGAACGCCCGTCTAACCGTGCATTTAATTTTGACGATAGGACCTCTGACGGCCGATACCACCTATTTGACGTTGGTATATTAAAGTTCAGCTTACAGAGCATCTGTGTACAAAGTTTCATTGCGGGCACTTGTTTGGTTTAGTCTCAGGAGCGACTTTTATACGAGAACGCCCCGTCTAACGGTGCATTTAATTTCGACGATAGGACCTCTGACGGCCGACACCACCTTTTTGACGTTGGTATATTAAAGTTCAGCTTACAGAGCATCTGTGTACAAAGTTTTCATTGCGGGCACTTGTTTGGTTAAGTCTCAGGAGTGACTTTTTATACGAGAACGCCCGTCTAACGGTGCATTTAATTTTGACGATAGGACCTCTGACGGGCCGACACCACCTTTTTGACGTTGGTATATTAAAGTTCAGCTTACAGAGCATCTGTGTACAAAAGTTTCATTGCGGGCACTTGTTTGGTTTAGTCTCAGGAGCGACTTTTATACGAGAACGCCCCCGTCTAACGGTGCATTTAATTTCGACGATAGGACCTCTGACGGCCGACACCACCTTTTTGACGTTGGTATATTAAAGTTTCAGCTTACAGAGCATCTGTGTACAAAGTTTCATTGCGGGCACTTGTTTGGTTTAGTCTCAGGAGCGACTTTTATACGAGAACGCCCCGTCTAACGGTGCATTTAATTTCGACGATAGGACCTCTGACGGCCGACACCACCTTTTTTGACGTTGGTATATATTAAAGTTCAGCTTATAGAGCATCTGTGTACAAAGTTTCATTGCGGGCACTTGTTTGGTTAAGTCTCAGGAGTGACTTTTATACGAGAACGCCCGTCTAACCGTGCATTTTATTTTGACGATAGGACCTCTGACGGCCGACACCAGCTATTTGACGTTGGTATATTAAAGTTCAGCTTACAGAGCATCTGTGTACAAAGTTTCATTGCGGGCACTTGTTTGGTTTAGTCTCAGGAGCGACTTTTATACGAGAACGCCCCGTCTAAACGGTGCATTTAATTTAGACGTTAGGACCTCTGACGGCCGACACCACTTTTTTGACGTTGGTATATTAAAGTTCAGCTTACAGAGCATCTGTGTACAAAGTTTCATTGCGGGCACTTGTTTGGTTTAGTCTCAGGAGCGACTTTTATACGAGAACGCCCCGTCTAACGGTGCATTTAATTTCGACGATAGGACCTCTGACGGCCGACACCACCTATTTGATGTTGGTATATTAAAGTTCAGCTTACAGAGCATCTGTGTACAAAGTTTCATTGCGGGCACTTGTTTGGTTAAGTCTCAGGAGTGACTTTTATACGAGAACGCCCGTCTAACTGTGCATTTAATTTTGACGATAGGACCTCTGACGGCCGACACCACCTATTTGACGTTGGTATATTAAAGTTCAGCTTATAGAGCATCTGTGTACAAAGTTTCATTGCGGGCACTTGTTTGGTTTAGTCTCAGGAGCGACTTTTATACGAGAACGCCCCGTCTAACGGTGCATTTAATTTAGACGATAGGACCTCTGACGGCCGACACCACCTTTTTGACGTTGGTATATTAAAGTTCAGCTAATAGAGCATCTGTGTACAAAGTTTCATCATTGCGGGCACTTGTTTGGTTAAGTCTCAGGAGTTACTTTTATACGAGAACGCCCGTCTAACGGTGCATTTAATTTAGACGATAGGACCTCTGACGGCCGACACCACCTTTTTGACGTTGGTATATTAAAGTATAATTAAAGTATATTAACGGGAATTCTTTGTGGTAAGTAATAAATACGATTAACTGTGTAGATTTTGTGAAAGATCGTTTTTTTTAAATAATTAGTTTTATACTATTATTTCAGATTTTGAATGTTTGTTAGCGCCTTCAGATTGTTGACTGCAAAATTGTTTGCACGGAATACAGACGGACGATAAAGTGACGCTAACTTCACGGTGGTCAAATTTTGCATGACTACGCCACTGGTATAGCTTAGCCTTAGTCCTCCTCCGTAGACTAATGGTTATAGTCTCGGCTCTCTAACCGAGAGATCACGGGTTCAAATCCCGGGGAGGTCCAATCAGGCATAGACACGATTCATAGTGTACTTTGTAAATAAAAATACTTAGACACGATTGATAGTGTACTTTGTAAATCAAAAATACCAGTGTAATAAAATATCAGTGTACAACGAAGCCAGCATAGCTTAAAGCTGAGGCTTAAAAAAGAAAAAAAAAAAAAAAAAAAAAAAAAAAAAAAAAGCTTAGCCTAACTAGTCTTACCAATTTAGGTTAGTACAATGAGTTTCTAATTATTAATAATAGTTTATTGTATTAAATTAAATTATTTTTGTCCTGGATTGCGGATTTGGTTTATTTTCTGGTTGTGGCAGTTGCCTTGTCCTCTTCTAGGTGAATTTTATTTTGTCACTAACCAGTTCAATTAATGGGGTTAGTGATTGACTGGATTGAGTCAATTGACTTCAGTGAACCCAGTAAAGTAGAGCCTTGTTTATGTTGTGTGGTTTTGTTAGAGGTTAGTTGTATTGAAGGGTAGTGTATGATTATTATAAATTCCATTTTTTTAGTATCTTATGTCCATGGTATATTAGGCTATGTTCATGTCTCTTTATGAACTTTAGGCATAGTGTTAGTTTTTCTATTCTTTTATTCTCTTTCAGTTGTTCATAATTAAATTATCATTGAAATTGGGGTGCAGTAAGAATCAAAACTAGGGAGGAGGAAGGCATGGTCATTGAGTTATAACATTATTACCACAAATTATGGTAGGGTACGATAAGCGGACCTGGTTTTTTATATAAATTTTGATAATGATATTACTCAATTATAAACTTTCGATATAACAAACCAATACTGATTTTGAACAATAAGATTGTATCAACTATAAACATGAAGTTTAAAAAGTGCCATGCTTGCAGATCGTCTGTGTGAGTATTTTTTGCAGAAGAGAAGTACGGTTTTCTAAAAAAGATGATTCAACAACTTCTCAAAAACTTTAAATAATTGCAATACAGGAGAAAACATGTAAATAGTTACACATATTTCGTATTTCCTGTTATAGGCCTAAATGTTTTTTATGTTATCATTTCATTATTATTTATGAGTTTTTCTTATTTCCAGTTTTAATAGTTTGTTTTATCGTTAGAGCTCATTTATTATTTATAAGATTATCACTGTGTGCGTTGTATTAAGTTATTTAAATGTAAAATATGATTATGGCTGTAGATAAGTTGATATGATTTATAAACGTGTATTTGATAAATGAATATTAAGTATTGATGATTGTACTAATCTATATAAAAAAACCGGGTCCGCTTATCATACTCTACTCCAAATTTTCTTCTTTCTGAGAAAAGAATGAAAAATTGTCCGAATTAAAAAAAATTTTCCCAATCAAAAAACAAGGAACTTGGAGTTTTGGTTTTAGGTTGAGGGATTAGCAAGGATGGATATTATGGTTTGAACAATATGAATAGGCTGCCAACACAAAAAATACAGTAATGAAAACGTGCATAACCTACTATTTGATTGTCTGACCTACCTGAGAGTTGAATTGAATTGAATTGAAAATAACTTTATTCATAAAGTATACAGTGGTATACATTGAATGGCGTCATTAGAAAAAAACTAAAAAAAACATATATATATATACAGTATTGATAAAATATATGATAAAAGAACTAAGTTAATTATAGTTTCAGCTAACCCATACAATGGTTTCTCTGTTAAATACAATTTTAGCTCTTTTTTAAATTCTTTAAAGTTGTCAATGCCTCTCAATTCCACAGGAAGCATTGATAAAAATTTTGCACCTGCGCTTGATGTTTTTTTTGTTAAAAAATTCAAGCCTATGGGAGTCAATGGCAATTTCGTTTCTATGTCTGGTAAAATATGTATGTCTGTCACCTAGTCTAGGAATTAAACTATTATTACATAATTGTTTTTACATGTAGTGTGGTATGAAACACATAAAGGCTGTAGACAGTCATAATGCCCAAGTGAGAAAAATGTTCGCGAACTGAAACATCAAAATTTAGATTCAACATGGTTTCGTATAGCTCTTTTCTGAAGAAGAAGAATTCTATCTAAGTTCTGCTTTGATGTACCACCATAAATAGCAATACCAAAAGCGACAGATGATTCGACCAGTGCATAATAGAGTGCCTTTAATATATTAATTGAACAAAGTTTGGACATTTGGTAAATAGCATATATTCCTGAACTAACTTTACTTACTACATGGTCAATGTGGAGATTCCATGTCAAGTTTTCGTCTACAATATTAGACCTAAAAATTTTGTGGAAGTTACTTTATTCAAAACTTTATTATTGATATTTATAACTGGATCAATGGGTTGTTTACTTTTCCCTGTTGAGAACATGATAAAATTGGTTTTACTAGCATTTAATAATAAATTATGGTTACTTAAATAATTGTTCATACCTGTTAGACTTAATATTGAATTATTTTTTAAATTATTTAATGATTTTTCACTAATCTTTAAACTAGCACTAGTTGACAGGCCTATTTGTGGGCTTGCTAAACAGCGTACATAAGGGCCAACTGGGCTAACCTAGCCATTGCTTTCTTATTTCATGTTTCCTCACCCTCCATGTTCCTTTTTAATTGTCTAGCACAAAAAATTGGGTTATATCTATTTTTCGTAGCATATTTAGGCTATACTGTAAGTTAGCGTAGCTATTATTTGGCTACATAAAAGTATCTACATCATATTAACATTTTTTGTAAGATATTTTAAATATTCAATATAGCCACACTGTAAGAAGTTCAGTTGTGAACACTAAAACATATAGAATTAAATTGGGTTCAGAAAAAAATCAATTTTTACGTTTATAAAAAAAAAAAATGCAGAGTGGCAAATTATGTGTGTATCTATTTTTAGTTACTAATCAAAACAATAAAATTAACTTTCATGTAAATTAATGTTTTTTCTTTCCTTTTTATTAAGTTAGCTGATGTAGAACACTGAGGAAGTTAGTGTTTTTCTTCAAAATTAAAAAAAAAACCAAGAACTTAGAAGTAGACTCAACAGTCAGTGGCATCAGATTGCATTATAAAGTCATGAATATCACTTGATCTACTCACATCACCCATTCTGAAGTATTATAATCAACAGTGTATGATAAAACTTACACGATTTGAATAAACAAATTTCCAAACGGAGAACAAAACTATTTGTTAGCAAACAACAATCTCCACTGCACACAAGTTAACAAAACATTATAGGCTGTCTAGGAAAATCACACAGATTTGTAACGTAAAACAGAAATTACGAAAATCAAATGCTAATAAACATTAAAACCCATTCATAGCTCTTGCCTTGGAATGATTAGGACACTTTGGCAGTTAACTAATCAGCACCAAACGGGTTGCCCAACATTTCCGGGGTTAATGGCAATGCTTTGCTTGGACTAATTTGACATTTTAATTTTAATTACATATATTTGTTTTCTTATAGTAATATCATAACTTACTTTCTTTGGGTAGAAGAAACTTGTTCAAAACTTTTGTTTCAATCCATTCCTGATTTTTCCTTGAATTTCCGATGCACGGTCATCAAAACCAATTCTGTCAGTCTGCCCTTTCCTATTGTTTTTCTGAGCCAGATCTTTATCCCTTAAAGGGGTATGTATTGACAGATTGTTCAACTTTATTATTTTGGATGGGAAAATAACTAAAAATAAAGAGTGCTTGCATTGTTGCAGGGTAATTTGTAGCCTTCTCGTAAATTGTAGCTCGTCAATATCATTTTATTTGCCTTCTGAGTCTTTCTTTTTTCACAGATTATACCACAAATCCAGTTCTGCAGACATATCACCCAGAACTCATCAAACTCAATAAAAGACTGCCATTTTTTCCAAATATTTTAAAGCCATTTTTTATTATTTGTGAAGGATTAAGATAAGTCTGAAGCAGGTGCATTTTCGTGAGAATCTAACATTCAAAGATAAATTTAGGTGATCAAGATAAGGGATGATCAACAACTATTTTTCAGTATATCTCCATGTATATGTATTTTTATATGTTATATGTTTTTTGTTACGGTTTGGGGTGGTTTGAAATTTTTTCTAATATTTTAACTGTAAAATACATTTTTTTATTAATACAAATATGAGCTTATATGTTTTGCAGATAAAAGGAATTTATTCTGAAAGTATATTTGTTAGAGGATATGGAATTAGTTCTTAAAATATATCCTTAAAATTTATAGCCATTTTCCTGAACCTCTGCAAATCCCTTTTACAGTTAAACTTCCTGGACACTGTTGTTCTTTTTATTTTCATTTACTTTGAGCGAAAATACATGGCTTTAACAAGTTGACTTTGACAGACTCCAATTGCACAGTGTTAGACTACTTAAGATCGCAGTTTTAGCTATGTAATTGGAATTTTGCATGCAACTTCATTTTTACCTAGACAACATTGTGTTTAATGGTGGTGTACTAGTACTTATATTGCTGTAAGGAATTTAGCTGAACATGAGCATAGCCCAACTATTCACAGAATATTTCAAGAATGATTTCATCTGAAGATGTTAAATGTTGTAAGAAACTTAATTTCTTCATAGACAAGATTGAGATCACTGATGGTGCACGTTCCTGCTTGATATTTGTGTGAACATCGTTGAAACCTATCTCAGGGGCTGGAAAATGCCTGTTTGTCTTTGGAATGTCTCTAGAATTATACTTGAAATTTTGAACTTCAGTGGAACTAGTTATGCACCACGTGGTCTGGCATACTCTTACCTTTTTTTAATGCAGATAGCGGCACACTATGAAACTGGTTATTTATAAGCTTTATGTAAACCTGTTAGTTAAGCTGAAAATTTAATCAATAGATAATGTAGCTGAAATGCAAATTAAAAGTTAAATCATTGGTTACAGGATTCTCGAAGAATAACAATAATAATAAACATATCCAGATTCCTATATTTTTTTCTAAACAACAATTGTTAGTTTTTGAAAATGCTTTGTTTTGTTTTACCTTATATATTTGTGAAAGGTTTACATTAGTTGTAAACGATAAAGTTCTGTAGGTTTTTATATAGGTTAACAAAATATTTGTCTTTTTCATATATTTGGTAATAATGTTTTTTGAAAAATAGATAACTTTTAAAAATGAGAACTCTAGATTCCCTCTAAAAAGGAAGTCCTGGAAGTACTGAAGATAGCTGTTTATTTTTCCTGGACAAATCAACAAAACAAATTTGTTTAGTACAGGTTTTCTTGCAAATTGTAAATCTTTGATACTAATATATTTCTGCTTAACATTTTTAATAAATTGATGAGATTAACTTTGCCTTTTTTGCTTGTGAGGGTAACCACCAGTGGAATACATTTAAAATAAGTCTAGTCATTAGTTCAATATGTAGCAGAACAAATTGATGTTTGAACTTTGATAATAGCTCAAGATAGTGAACTGAACGTTTTTATTCTAAACAAACATTGAACCTTAGTATTTGAAATGTTATTATCAGTCAGTGTTAACTGTGGATATTTTTATCATGGAATAAATCATGGATCAATTAAACTTGTTAATCGAATTAGTAGTCATATTAAGTGAAATTGCTATACAATTTTGACAAAAAACTAATTATAACAAAACAACACAAATATGAGGAAGTGGTATTACTCTTATAAATTACTCACTTGTAACTTTGAACATTGAACTCTATCTGGTTATCTCATGATTACATGTTTGATTTTTGTTTCAGAATTTCTTCCACTGGGATTTTAAACACATCTAACCAGAGTTTGTGCCATGGCTCTCCAATTTTCCACTTGTGTGCGAAGATTTTCTAAATCTGCTGCCTTTTCTGCAGCCATAAACAATGTTACAGTCATTGGAGGAGGGCTTATGGGATCTGGTATTGCACAGGTATTTGGTTTTATGTTAGACTTTAAGATTATATCATTTAGAACATCAGTAGTGTATTTCAACCTAATTACATTCTCACCTCAGATGTTTATTTACAAATACATATATCATCAATACAACAGTTTTTAGCACTTTATATTTGTGCTAAAAATATATCATCCCTGAAATATGTGGTCATTGATAGATTTTTGACCATTTTGAGTGTGTGTGTGTGTTTTTTTTAAAGTCATAACTCAGAAACTAGTTCAGGATACTTATATTGCTAAAATCTGTGTCTTCTTTATTGTGACATAAATTAATATATCTTTTCTCTAATTATTTTAAGCATACAAAAAATTAGATTCTGCATAATAAAAATCAGCAAAGTTTTTGTATACAAGTAATCAAACAAGTTTCTTTTCAAAATAATTTTTAAATGTTGATTTACACAAGACAGTATACATAAAGGCAAGTATAATTTTATTGAAGTTTTTAATATTTCCGCCAGCTGTTGCTTTTTAACAAGCTTGTATAATACAGCATGCATATTCAAGGGTAAAGTTGTACTACTAACCACACAATAGATGTCACACATAAAGTAGTGATTGCGTATACAGTACATATTTACGTAAATCCTGTAAAATTACTTGATCCGCATTGTTTGGGAGTTTCAGCTTTCCGTGAAATTAGGGATCCACACTGAATAGTGCTAAACTGTGTGAAAATATATTTATGTTACAGAATACTCGTTTTATGTGTATTTTTTCGTCATTTCATTGTTATATTAAAAAAAACAATTAAAACTTTGTTTTGATCTCCTTTTCAGTTGAATAACTAACCTAACACATAATTTTTTTGCCACTATCATGTTTCCTGGCCATTTACTCTTGGTCTCTGGTCAGTTCTATGTGGTTGGTTGGTGAGTGCAGACCTATTATGACCTGTATTCTGCAATTCAGTTTTAATAATAATTAGTATTGTGTTTTGTTTCTATTAAGTGCGTGTTTTAGAATTAGTGTACATGGGATTGACACACAACATGGTTGTGATTCCTGACTTATGCATATCACAACTCTCTGGTATGATTTGTTTATTTTAACCTGAAAACATGATATTTTTGTATCACTGAACGGTGGCAAATATCATAAAATATATCCTGTTTCCTTCACGACTCTTCCATCATAAAAAACAGACTTCAAACAAACAATATAAGTCTTGGTTTTATTCAAACCTATTGTATTGATCTTTAAGGTAATTAAATTTATACACAGAAAACCCTTTTCAATACAATTTAACTTTGTCCTAGGTGGCAGCACAGGCCGGCAACAAAGTAACCCTAGTAGAGGTAAATGATGCTGCCTTGCAGAAGGCCACGAGTGGTATCGAAAACAGCCTCAAGAGGGTTGCTAAAAAGATCTACAAAGTAAGTTATTTTATAGTTTCTTGAAACATTTATATGATTACGAAAGTGCCATATTTGGTGTTTTTATAGATCTCTGAAAAAAATTTATTTGATGATAATATAGCAATTATCCAAAACTTTTTTATGTTAACCTTAAAACTTTTATGTGATTATACATACCAATTTTGTTATAATTTTAACTTGAATAAACATTATGTCATATTCATAACAATATGTACTTGAATTTTTATATAGACATATTTTTTATTTGTAGGAAGGATATTTTAATATACCATACTATCAATCTACTTTTACTTGTTTTTATAATGCTCTATTATAACTTATCAGAATTTGTTTAATGCTGTCAAGATCAAACATATATCTAATTTTTTTTAATGTCCGTTTTTGTGGAGGTAAGTAATGTATTAGGGAGATTGCCCACTCTTGCCAAACAGTGTTACCAATGTTTATTCACAAAGATTAAAGTGTACTTGTGGGTTTTGGGGTTTCTGTAAGCTTATTAATACACCTGTATGGCAATATGTTTTGTTAGTAGAAAAATAGATCTATTGATTTATATTTCACAAAAGAATATTATATATTCTATATTGTTTATATATTCAAATTTAATTCAATTCATACTCATATATGCCTAATATGTTAGGAAATTAATACAGTCAGTGACCAAAGACAAATAGGATGATCTGTAACTAATGTCTACTTTTTTCAGGAAAAACCAGCAGAAGCAGAAAACTTTATCAAGGATATAACAAGTAGGATTACATACACCAAGGACTTGCCTGCTTCTGTCAAACAGAGTGATCTTGTGTTAGAAGCTATTGTTGAAAAAATGGCAGTCAAACATGAACTCTTCTCGAAAATTGATCCGGTTGGTAAACATTTTAAAATAGTTTGTATTGTTTTAGGTTAATCAGTTTGCGTTTTCAACAAATATTTGTATAGTTTAAAAAACACTTACACCACAAATGTAGGTTCCATCCATTTATATTTACATTTATCTTTGTGGTAAAAGAATCCTACAATTTTCATACAGCAAAATTACTTTTACAGCTAAATACAAGACGTATTAACTTTTTATAGTTTCCAATTTATGGGACAGAGCAATTTTAAGTGAAATCCCAATATTATGTTATAAGGCAGTATAACAAGCTGCATTAGAACTTTTAAGTTTTCATATAAATTTGAAGCCTTCAAAAAATAAGTCTTATAATACTCCAAAAAAAACCTATGTTTTATTCTCTTGATGAATATTTTGAAAACATAAAATATATTTATACTTATTAGAGTTAAATTTGGAATCTTAATAATTTATTGTAAATATAGACTATTTTACTTTAATGTATCTAACTGATCTACAATCATGTTTGTACTCTTTTAATCCATTGTCACGTAGTTTTTAATAACACTTTTAGCACATAGAAATTTCAATTTTGTTCGTGATTTGGCTGCTTTCACAAGCAAATTGCAAAAGCTTGAGTACTATCGGACATATAGACATGAAATTTCACCAAATTACTCTGTAAGTTATAAGTGAACAGCAATAAAAGAAAAAGCAGTAATTTTACACAACTTTGTCAACCAAAGATTAAATTTAACCATTTGAGTGCTGCTGCATCAGCATATCAGAGGCGATGTAAAAATGTCATAAATTGCCTGCATTGATTGGCTCGACAATCTGTATTTAGACAATATTTAATACAGTACACAGTTATATCAGTGTAAACATACAGCTGTATGTGATATGTTGCAATTTATTGATTAACCCATTGAGGAAGCAATTAACCTAGCCTCTCTAGGACTGAATGTTTGAATTGATTTTGGCAAAAATGCATGTGTGTACTAAAATATTAATAGAATGAGTTTGGTTACAGATAAATTATTACATTTTTCAGTACATTTTAGTCTTATTTGGTTGCTCTACAATAGTGTTTATTGCTTTCTCCAAATAATTTTTGTTTTATTTTTTTAGTATATATTTAAAAAAAATTAGTGGAAAAAACAAAAAATCAAAAGCAACTGTCAATATTTTATTACTTATTTGTTTATCTGTTTGCTTCAATAATTTTTTATTCAAAACAGCACAATGTTTTTTTACATGGAAACAAAGTTTTTATTGGATTAACTAATTATAAGGCATAATTACAAAACAATCAAAATTCACTTTCATTTTTCACTTTTTGATGATTTTATTACAAGCTCCTGAATTAGTTGTCTGGGAGATGAGATAAAAGTGTTTGTTACATTCAATTGTTATTATTAAAATGATAATTAAAATAAACTACTTACATTACATACAATGATCATTCATTTACTTTTTATAATTCTTTTTTTGTGTCAGTCTTTGAGCATCTTTGATATCTCAATATCACTGTCCAAGTATCTGGCTACGTCTGAAGTACGCAAATTGTCTTGATCCATGAGGTAGCGGAAGAACTGAAAACTCATTCAACAACTATAAACAGTTGAACACAAAAACGTTGAGAACACTATACATATGATGTAAACAGAACATTGAAGTGACGAAAATTGAGCATAAGGCAAAATGTAAACAATAACAAAACAAGCTATTAGTTGTGGTTCCAGTGTGCAAACATAATGAATCAAAACAGAATGATTGCTCATAAGGATGCACGAGGGCACAAAACTGCGATATAGTGGTAAAACAAATGAATACATGATGGTTAACGTCTAGAAAGAGCACAAGTGCCGCTCGGGCAAGATTATTCAGTTCCGCTTGGCCGCAACGAGTGGCGCTCGGGCAAGATCCCCAATGGGTTAATGCCTGGTTTTTTGTTTTCTTTCTCGTAGGTCTTTGGAATGATTTAACTATGATGTAATGGTTTATCAACCAAGGAATTCATCAAATGTGAATTAGCTAATAGCACTGTTTACTTTGTTCCGTAATTGTGTTTTTGATATAAAAACAATCATAGCAGTGTAATTTGTCAATATTGATTTTTGGATGTTTCTATAGCAATGAGTTATTGTTGACTTTAGTTTACTGTGGGAAAAAAATTTGTTCAAAATATCTTGTTTATAATTTCATGGTCTTTCCCGTGGTATAGCTAATCAATTTATCAATTAATGCCTGGTTTTTTTTTGTTTTCTTTCTTGTAGTTGTTTGGAATGATAGGCTAATTAACTATGATATGGTTTGTCAAATGATGAATTTGTAAAATGCGAATTATGCATTTGGCTAGTAGCACTGTTTACTTTGTTCCATAACTGTGTTTTGATATAAAAACAATAATAAAACAGTGTAATTCATATTATTATTATTGTAATTTATCAATATTGATATTTGGATGTTTCCATAGCAATGAGCTATTGTTGACATTAGTTTACTTTGGAAAAATATAATATTATACAAGAATCTAAATATATAATATATTATATAGACAACTTTGAGTGAAACTCAAAAGCTTATAAAAAAGTTACAACAAATTTTGTACTAAATTTTGTAATTTTAGCTGGCAGCTAAAAATTCTGTAATGGCTATATTTAGCTATATTAATTAGGCTATACTTATGTGTTTTATTTACAAGCACTTATTCTAAATTATCTCTACTCTTATGACTTGATTTTAAATGTTATAACAAATGAATCATTTGATGATGTCATGACGTTTAATTTTGAAAGACTGCCAATTCCAGGGTTAAAAATTATTGTATTTTATTTTTATCAGATAAAATTCGTTGTATATTCTTAATTATATTGGCAAAAAGATTATGGAAAATCTGTCAAGTTGTTATTGAATAACAATTTTTTTTCTGAAAAGCGTATAATTATACAACAATTAGACTACCAATTAAGTAGGAACATAGCAAAATAGATATCTCACTCAATTAAGAAAACTGTATATGATGGATAAGGTTAAGAAGAGTTTCACCTGTTCAGTACTGCTATCTAACAGGCAACAATATAGCGAAGCAGTCACGTTTCATAACGAGATTGTAATACCACTTAATCTGGCATTTAACACTCATCGTAGCATGCCTAAGAGTGGTGTAATTGACAATGCGTGTTTGCCCAATATTAGTATTATTTCAGTACTTTGGTAAATATGGAGGCCATGATTATATTATGTCCCTATCTACTACTTGTTGTTATGGGATATAATTAGGTAAATACATAGGTACATATTATAAATAGGTCTAAAGTTATATTTTAACCCCACGTGATATGAGCGTGAATTTAGGTACTATCTGGAGGGATGTTACTCTACTTTTGCCAGAAGTTCAGGGTGGCGCCACCAAAGGGCACACTGATGGCCATGGGCAAAGTACCGTTCAGAAATATCCATGGCCACCAGTGTGGGGGTCAGTTTTGCACCACCCTGCACATCTGGTGGAGAAGGAAAACCATCTCTCGAGACAGTACCCAAATTCAAGCTCAAATCACTAGTAACATATTTATAATAATCTAATCTAATCTAACTTATCCACCTTAAAGTGCTGTACAATAAGTGGCCTCCGTTTAACACCATAGTACCATTAATTCAAGTGTTTTGTGCAATAAAGATGTCCTTTGTAATTTTATTTGATAATCAGTTTCTTGAGATAGCATTCAATGGTTAACCAAGTATTTTAATCATAGTATTTCTCCATTGATGTGAAATTATGAGACAGATTATGTTATGATTAGTATAACTTGCCATCATAAAGTGTTAACTTTATTCCTTCACAAGACATCCTGTTGTTTTAGATTGCTCCAGAAAGTACAATATTTGCTTCAAACACGTCATCTTTGTCTATTGGGGAAATAGCTTCTGTGACTAAACGGAAAGACAGGTTTGCTGGACTGCATTTCTTCAACCCTGTTCCGGTCATGAAACTACTGGAGGTAAGTAATTGACCAGAGTATCTTCAGTAGGGCAATTTTCAATGCAAGCAGAACCAACATAGACAGCATGTCGCGAGCACTGAATATGTAAACTACCTATGTGATTCTTTGGAATCATTTACGAATATTTGATATTTGAATGTGCCATATTGCCACTAATCAAACTCCACGTACATGGGGACTTCCATACTGCCGTCATTATTTTTGTGTTCCTTCTTTTTGTTTGATAAACATTTATAAGATGACTAAAATTTTGTGTACACATATCCTTTGTCGTCTGAAATCCTTTGGTGTAGAGTAATATGTGACACTATTGTTAGCTTTTAACCGATGATATACATTGTCCGTCATCAGTTAGCACTGCCCGTCACATTGAGTTCATTATTTCGTAGTAAAAATATTTCTGATATCAATAATTTTGGTATTTGTCTATAGGTATACTATTACATCAGTGGTCTTTCTGTTAAAAAACTTGACATGTTCCATTTTGAAGCTGGTTTGACTTCTTTGAAATCGATAGTTGTTTACCGTTTCAACTGTTTGTTTTAATTAGAAGCCGTTTTAAATAACCTCGCTGCATGATGTATTCTGTCTTCTGAGTTTAGTAACATTGTGGAGAACATACACAATGAAAGTGATAATGTATTGAGAGGTAGTAACTTTGATGTTATTTTAAATGAAAGTGGTGATGAAGAAATACAAGAAAATGATGTGACCAGGCAACTTGGGAGTGGGCAAGGGAAGCAAATGGTCCATATAATTTTATTTTTGGTGGTAGATCCAATATGTGAGTAACTTAAACTGTAAGGTAATATAATACAATTTTAACATGTCATATGGTAGCTAAATATTTTTAATGACCCTAATCACCCACACAATGATTTGCATCGAAAAATATGTACTGAGGGTAAAAATGTTTAAATTTTAATTGGTAGCCAATGGGTTAAAATTATGGGCAGTTCTGATGATTACAAATTCCTGGATGCTTTTGTTTAGTCTTCATTTAAATAATTAATAAAGGACTCATCAGGAACAAGACATTTATAAATGGTTTACTTGTAAAAAGCATGCATGCACAGGAAGAATTACTGTATTATGCATTTACTAATAATTTCCTCTCGCCAGGGTATAGATGAGAGAGAGATAAAGAGTTGCATATATTGTTTAAAACTCTTTGCTTGTCTTCCCTGATAAAGATAGAACCCAACGAGTTTATCTGTGATTGTGCCAATGATGTTTAGAAGATATTTGCTGGAATCAATCTGCATCTGTCATAAGGTATATTGACTGTGTGATTTAGGTGATCAGGATCCCAGAAACATCAGATGAGACCTATACGAAGCTGATGGAGTGGGGGAAGCAGATAGGCAAGGTGACAATAACGTGCAA
Organism: Homalodisca vitripennis; assembly: GCF_021130785.1. Lineage (NCBI taxonomy): Eukaryota > Metazoa > Arthropoda > Insecta > Hemiptera > Cicadellidae > Homalodisca > Homalodisca vitripennis. The sequence continues at coordinate 7,236 of NW_025779127.1, read as the reverse complement.
GGACACTCCAGGATTTGTTGTCAACCGTCTACTGGTTCCGCTCATGTGTGAAGCTGTCAGGATGATGGAAAGAGGTAAAATTCTTAGCTTCAACATAAGTTTGCTTTAGTGTGAAAGACTTGCTTCTAGTAGGACTAGAAGTTCCAAACTTAAAACTCAACTGATGAGGTTTAAATATGCTTTGTAACATATCAACTATGAAGTTACGTTATGAAGCCACATAACTGGTAGTAAATATATAATTTGGTTGGAAAGACTCAAAAAATCCTTTTTATCTGAGAAAATAAGTTTTTTGTATCTATTTCATATGTTTTTACTAGCAAAAAAGTAAGGTTTAAATTTTTTATTTATCCTGAATAATATTTAGTCACATAATAATTCAATTACAAACAGTTTTAATTCTGTTTTTTCAAATTTTGTCTCACATGGAATGTAGAAGTATATCTCCATCTCTACTTTGATTGTTCAAAATCACATAAATAATAATTTCATTGTTTGTAATTGTTTGTTGAAAATAGAACCAATTAAAATACAACAAATATGTTCAGATTTCACAATGATTTCTTTCTTTAATTCTTTAATCCATTGCATAACAACTCACTAAACACGGATTATTTTAGAAACTTGACAAGAAATCTGAACATTCAACATAGCATAGATGTAAGCAAGGAATCAGGAAGCAACAAAGCTCATTGATGGGATATAACAGGAGTGAAGCGGCTAACAATGTCAGTTTTGAGTTTCTTGACAGTCACAAATCAATACATTTCAATACATGTCAATACATGTCATTGAGTTACAATGTACACAATAAAGTAAAATAAGACAATACAGATATACCTGTTTGCCGCATTTACCACAATTCCAATGGTACGAAAATATCTGTATGCCACGCTTCAACGGTTAAAACCAAGTTTCTGAATCATATACGTGATATTAAATTCTTATGTAAGTTAAAATAGCACAAGTAAATATTTATTTTATGAATTGTGACTTTGATTTGATTCATTGTAAGTTAATGTTTGAATTGTGATGTAGGGGATGCTTCTGCCAGAGATATTGATATCGCCATGAAGCTAGGTGCTGGCCACCCAATGGGACCATTCGAACTGGCCGACTATGTGGGACACGACACAACAAACTCTATAGTTACTGGTGAGAATAATCAAAATATTTTAAAGAGCTCTTCAACAGTGGACTGTAAATACTCTTGTCCATTTTTCATAGTCGATTATAGCTATATTTTATCATTCATTGGTTGGGTTGGATAACGCACTCCATTTTTATGAAACAACTGTAAAAATGACTCTGGATGAAAAAGTTGAGACGTTTCATAGGCCAGAACCATTTAAGCCTAAAAACCCTGGTCTTCTATCTTGAACGCTTCCCTCCATTCCCCTGTGAGGAAATAGCTCATGGCACTTTTTGTCGTTAAATCTGGACGTAGAACAATTTCCAAAAAGAAAATTTTCCTCAACGCGTATCATGTCCGAGATCCACAAACTCCTCGGGCCACCATCTTGAATTGTGACTACCAACTGAAACGTCAGTCACCTTACACGTCTGTACTAGTTAGGGCAAAAAGTGTAATCAATCTGCAAGTATTAGGCTAACTTACTGACCGTTGTATCCCTTCATTTCATAAACATATATCCTTTTTGTAAAGTTTGTTACTGACGATGGATGGTTTGTAATGTTAACATGATTATATACATTTGCCATTGTTATATGTCATAACAATGGAAACACAATGCTTCGAGAACTGGTGTATGCCCTTTTCTTCAGTTGTAAGATCTTATAAGGTTATACTTGTGGAAAAAGAAAAGAAAATCAATTCAAATAGCAGTCAGACTGATCTGAAACCACCATTTGAAGTATAAAGAAACCAACATAATTTTCTCATAGCAATTTAGCGATTTTGGTGTTGGATGTTGGATACAACTCTGTCCTATCATTTCGCTTATTTATTATTACTTACTATCAGTTACTTAAAATTTATTTAATCTTAAAACCCAGTATTTAAAAATAATTTACCATATTCCATTAGTTTGATCACCAGTTTAAAAAATGCTAAGCATTGTCTTAATTGTTTAATATATTTTAGTCTGTTTATGTCTTTAAGTCTGAAATACCATCTTTAACAACATTTTCTAAATCACTTCTAGGTTTTATCTTAACAATAGTTATATATTATTTAAATCTCATCCAAAGAATTTTCTTTTTCCAATAGTTATTTATTTGTTCATCATGATTTGTGTCCATTTTTACTTAGATTGAGAAATACAGGTTATCATTTCTTTACAAAGATCCTTTTTAATATTGACAATTTCCCGTTTTTGGCTGCATTGCTCCCATTAATATTTTTGATGTTGCTCCTTCAAAGACTCAGATATATTAAATCAAGTTATAATTTATTGTTGTGTGCATAGGAAGCCATTATTGTTATACCAGTTAGTATGGATTTCTTCAATAGGTTTGATATAAAAATTGTATCCGAAGTTGAAGGAATGCAAAACAGCAAATCAAGAAAACTGCCAACCATTTCTCTGACTATATAAACTTACTACCAGAAGAATAGCTTGGAAAATATGGGTGTCAAACTAAAGGAATTAATATGGTTCCAGAGATTTCTTAAAAAGTCAACAATCGGATCCAATCTGTTGAAATAAAATAACTTTGAACAACAAAACCCAAAATATCACACCTTGAGAAATGGCTGTAACCACAGGTATGCCACAAGGAGCTATTCTGAGCCTTCCAAGCTACCTTAGTGGATATTGCAAATCATTAATCCATTGCAGATCGTATTGTTTTGGCGCGCGGGCACCAGCGGGCATGAATTAATTTACGATTAGCGGCCGCACGAACAGCAGTGGTGCGCCACATCATATCGCTCGCTATTGTATACTAGAAAATTCAGCGGTGAAGGTATTCGTTCAGATGGAACATGTGCCTGCTGGTGTATCCGTGATATAGGAACGATAACACACGAGCAAGGTTCCGGGGTGGCAGGGATGATGTCTGAATCATAGTCTAAATAAAGCGGTTCGGGCGAAGCGATTACAACATCCGGGCCATTGTCTAGACAGGGTCCCCACCCGACCGTGAAAACCGTGAAACCGGGAATAAGCCGTGAATTTCGTTCACCGTGAAAAAACCTTAAATAAGCCGTGAATTTTGTTTACATACCGTGAAAATCTCTACAACTTTTGAATAAATAAAATCAACACGGGTCGTCGTCAGACGATCATATGGGAAGGTTGACCTTCGCTATTGCAAAGTAAAAAGTAGCACGCAATGTAGGGGATAGACCACGAAGTTTGACAGGTGCTGCTATCTGAGCGATTTTTACTGATAATATGGTTTATAAACAAATGAGGAAAAGAAAGGGCCGGTGGGAGATGACGCTTCCGGCTCAAATCACGTGAGGCCTGTCTTTGTCTGTCGCCAGGTTCCGGGCCTTGGCTACGCTACGCGGCTGTAAACAAGGCATTCTCTGATTGAACGCGAGATGAATAACACAATTTAATTACTTGATAGATTGTCGTTTAATGTAAACACTTTTCGTATTGGAGTTTTATTGTATCAGATATAGTCTATTATTGTTTTCATAAAATAAAAAAAGTATACAAATCCTTAATCTAATGTAAGGAATTTAAATTACATTTTAACTTAATTTCATTCTATTAAATCCCTTATTTTATTTAAATATTAATGAGAAAAATGCTATTCAGTACGATATCTATATCGTTGTGTGTAATGACTGTTAACACAATGTAATAATTATAAAAAATTTTAATTTATGGTGGACAATAAATTGAATTAATTTAGGGTCTTGCATAAATATATAGTATAATAATGTGACGGAGCAGAACCTACACGACACATATCAATTAACGCAGAGAGACCATAACTTTATAGGCCTATATAACTGTTTTAATTACCAGTAAGGTCGTTTGAGAAAACAATTTTATTTTTCATCTCTTTAGATATTAAACGGTAGTGATATGCGTTTTCCTTATCAATAATATTTTTTATGATTCCTAAGCTGCATGGATATTATGAGTGTACACGGTTTAAATCTTTTTTGGTGAATGTGTGTTTAAATTGTATAATGTATTAGTAAAATATTACAAATGAAACGTCATGTTATAAAAATGTTAGAAAAAAAACCATTGCATTTTTTCTAACCAGGAAACACAAACGTCAAGTAACTTTGTAGTGTTAAGCTTTATTACTACAAAACTACAAATCGAGGAAGTCGTCCAAGTATAATTTTGTCGGGTTCCATACGACTACGTTAACGCTATTAATCATTTCATGCAGATGAAAAATATATCGTACAAGGTTCATTTATTGTAATGTGGTGCAGCGATGTTATGGTAAAAATAACCTTTGTTGTATACTGTCAATGAGAGTGGAAGGGGAGGGGTATATCGTGTACTCCACTCCCCCATCCTCGGACAACAGCTGGTTTCATGTCTCAACATGAAAGATTTGTTTCCCCAGCTCGGCACTCCAATCTTATTCTTATTGTGAGAATTGATATAAAGATTTAAAAGCTTTTCATTCAACTCATTCTGACACTTTCTCACGGAAATTCTTCTGTTGAAAGAGGCTTCTCTGTCAACAAACAGTGTATAGTTGAAAACTTGAAGGAGGAGAGTTTAGTCGCGTTGAGAAAAGTTTGTGACGGCGTATCAGCAGCAGGAGGATTGGAGGCAATCGAAATCACTAATGAATTAGTTCATGCTGCCAAAAATTCCCACGCCCACTACTCGGAGCACTTGGCAAAACAACGAGATGAAATGAAAGACAAAATTAATTCTGAGAAAGAGAGGAAGCAAGCTGCAATAGAAAAAAAAGAATTGGAAGCACAAAAAATTCCAGGTTTTGTCCGACGCCAGGAAAAGGGCAGCTGAGTTAGACGATAAGATACAGGAACTTAGCAAAAAGTGCAAATCGTAATTCACTTTTATTCTAGACATTTTTATCAATTTCTTTATTTATGTGTACAAATATAATTTTTTTTGTATAAACTGGTACCAAATAACTTTTCTTATAACAAGTTGTATATAATTTTTTATACATTTAACGTTTATATGTTATTTTAATTTCAATAAAATTGCCTTTTCTTATGTACTAATTAAAATGTGAACCTGTGATTATGTGAAAAATTTTCCTGTGGAAGAAATCGATCGAAATAATAATAATAATGTGTTAAACAAGAAAATAATTTAATAATCACGCAAGTGTACTTCATGGACTCAAACGAGTTAGCCTTAGCCAACGTACGAATCCTGTCACCCTGCATCTTGTCTAACCTGTGTCAACAAAGTTCTCTTCAGATTTCAACAAACTTGTAAGTTAAAGAAAATTATGAGCCATGTGCATGCTAATTATATTGAAATTTGTCTTTGTCATTGCTTTGATGACTGTTATGACGATGTTTTGTAAAAATAATATGCCTTGTTATATTCATTATGTAGCAAATCGCACATAAAATCGGGCGCTCGCCGCTCATTGCTTGCGTCGTAACCGAAGCCTATTGTTATTTCGTTCTTTTAGACGTTTCCGTCAATTCCTGCACGACCAATGACATCGTTAGTCAAATGGGAAGAAGTTTTATTTTGTATTTTACCGCTCTGCCGCGTCTGTAGTGTTTACGTCTCAACTTCGCCCCTCTCCAACACGATTTTGTTTGTACCGGTAACGTTGTTTATGAAAACTTTCCGACCTTGAATTTTAATTTTTTTAACCGTGAAAACCGTGAATTAGCCGTGAATTTGAGTATTTAGATTGAGTGGGAACCCTGCTAGACTAAACCCGCCAACATGTACATCTGCGTCGTTTAGTTCTGTGTCACTAACCTCAAAAGTATTATAGTAACAACTGAGGAAAACACCCAATCAGAAGCGCTAAAAAGCAGAGAGTAAACTCATATGAATGATTTTTCAACTTCGACACACAACTGCGATCTGTATGATATTTATAAAACTTTTGAAAATTCTAAATGTAGACCGTTGTTAAACACTCTTAGTTGACAAGTGAAGACGATCGCCCGATCTATCAGACATTGATAGAACTATTTGGAGGGAAACAAAAGCAGACTGCTTTTGTGACCTGAGCTCGTCATCGTGCCGTTAGGCCCGGCTGCTGCGTGACGAGCCCAGCTCGTCAGTGATCCGCAATGGGTTAATCTATGTGGATGACATTGTATTCCTTCTCCAGAACCAGACACTTGAAACACTGGAAATACAATCACACATTGCAGTTAGTATGACCCAATAGTACTGTAGTGCAAGTTCTTAATGAAAGGAAAAGTCAACAGATAGTTTTTGGAAGAAGGTAAAACGAGGAATCTGAAATACGAGAAGAGATTAGCGTGTACTAGGCAAAATATCTTGAAGTACTGATAAAAGACTAACTATCCTGGAACCCACATGTAGACCGGATTTGTAAAAAACTACATTCCTCTCTATATAAATTAAAAAGGCATAAGCAGTTTCAAAACAGTTATAACAGTCTACCATGCTTTGTTCAAAACCCATTTAAAATATGATCTTACTGCTTGGGGAGCTCCTCTAAAGGAAACCTGCATACTCCAGAAAAAGTCAATACGCTTTCTCTCTTACCTAGACCTATATCTCAATATCCTAACTGTTATTGGTTTCATCCTGGAGATAGTTACTTTTGCAAACAAGCTAAATCTAACAAGAGTAGCATAAATCCACAATCGTCAGACAAGGAAAGCTAACAATTATACCATTCCAATCGAACACCTAACTATCTTGGAAACATAACCTATTTGGTGCCCATACTGGATCATCCTTCCTGATGAAATCAAAGCTCATTCCTCCCACCAGCAATTGAGGAAGAGCATCTACCAACGGCCGCTGAACTGACCATACTACAGTCTGGTCGAGTTTGTACACGGATACCATGAATTTGGCACTTTAAATTAATTGTATGGATATGACGTACCTTCAATATTGTATTGCCTCACGAACAGACTAAAGTCACTTATGTTAAGCTGACTCATCTGTTCTCAATGAATATGTGAATAAAGATTTAAAGTTATGACTACATTTTGGAGGATTGTCATTGTTTACCATTGGTGTATCTAAGACTCTTAAGGTAGTGTCATCAGTTTTGAGTTTGGGTAGTATTTTTATGTTAAATTCGTAGCGGTACTTTGGGATTATACCGACCACACCAGTATGAAGAACACAAAAA